>NC_044321.2:20486997-20531997 GCF_007474595.2 Lynx canadensis
TTACCAGGGTATGAATATCAGCTATTATAAAAGATTTCTCAAAAGCAAATTGGATCAGATAGAGCCTTATATGCCACCCGACTTGTCCCTCATAGAAGAACCATTTACATGTATTCTTTAGTTAGCACAGCACCTCTTTATCTTTGGTTTCATTTCATCTTAATCTTGTGGCGTGGATCCTGTCCGGGAAGGCTCAGAACCAGAGCATGATCTTGAGGAACTCACAGGAGACCCACACCAAATTCTGAGGTGCTCTGACTGCAGGGAACAGTGTTGTGTATCACGGACTGACCCTGAAGCTGCCTGCATGATTTGAGCTCGGACCACAGCTCCTGCCTTGCCCATGCCTTTCCCTACGTTTGCATAGTCTTCCTCCTGAGGTTTTGTTTTTTTTTGTTTTTTTTTGTTTTGGCCCAGGTGGGGGCAGGTACAGCCATGGCCCTTGCCTGTCCTTTCGTTGTGTTCCGCAAGTTTAGCGCGTCATTCTGTCAGTCTTGAGACCATCTGCTGCTAGCCTCACAATAGACTGTGCGGTTTGTACTCAAACACCTAGGTCAGGGTTCCTGTCTAGTCGCTTGCCTGTTGTGTGACTTGGGCTAGTTGCTGAGCTTCTGCAAGGCACAGTTTCATTCTCCTGTGAAGCGATGGTCATGGTACCTGCTGTGTAAGTTCATACAGAGGACTGTCTGGGAGGATGCATTTAAAGTGCTTAGAGAGTGCCTGGAGTGCACATTATTTTTTAATTTATTTTTTAAATTCATTTATTAATTTTGAGAGAGGGAGAGAGACGATGCTAGTAGGGAGGGGCAGAGACAGGTGGAGACAGAGCATCCCAAGTAGGTTCCTGTGGTGCCAGTGCAGAACCTGACGCAGGGCTTGAACCCACAAAACCACGAGATCATGACCTGAGCCGAAACCAAGAGTCGGATGCTTAACTGACTGAGCCCCCAGACACCCCTGGAGTGCGCATTATTAGCGCTTGTTATTCCTTGCTGAGATATGGTGGGTGAACATGGCTCACTTGTGTTCCTGCATATGGTCAGAACCCCCAGAGATTCAGACCTGGGCTGGGGCCTCACCGCCTGTTCAGAGGTGTCCATTAGAAGCTTTTGTCCTCTTGCTGCCTTGCCTCAACCATCCAGTTCAGAATGATTCTACACCACGCTTCTTCTTGGTTCTCCCTGCAGTTGGCCACTGTGGTAATTCGTTTTTCAGTGTTGTTACATAGGATCCTAAAGTGAGCCTTAGGAACGGACACTAATAAAGGCAGCTTGAGGAAGTGATTAAAAGCAAGGAAAGGACACTAGACCCCGACTTCGGGGCCCAGCACTCGGTATTGTGTTCACCCTGATACGTGCTCAGAAAGATGCTACGAAATGGGTTCATGATATATTCGGAGACATTGGTGCTATCAAGTGATTCTGTAAAGTCACGATACCATCAGGCCTGTGACCGTACTGGGGACCGTCCAGCATTCTGCCCAGTATATATGGTAAGACATCTGTTCACGAATAACCGGTTGCTCACCATCTTCACTGTAGTCACCCTTCCGGGAGGAGGCCGCGCAGGCCCCAGGCATTAGCATTGGCAGGTAGGCCAGGCCGAGAGGCTGACTGGGGTGAGAGTCCAAAAAGCTGATTATAGCCCCCCAGCAAAGGGCTAGCCCGGCAGCTGAAGGGAAGCCTGGGGTTTCAGCAACTTGTGATACGGTTCGCCTCCTCTGAAGGGAAAATTGGAGGTTTTTTGAAATGCTGAGGAAATGCCATAGGAGTTGTCACATATCTGAAAACAAGCAGGTAAAAGCAGCAAACTGCTTGTGCCGAAACAGAATTCCTTTCTTCAGTTTGATTTCTCTAACCTTGTATATTTAGGAAAAACTCCACTTGAGGTCTAACTCCAGTCGTCTAGAGCTCCTGTCTTGTAGTAGAGTAAGAAATTGAACCAGAACAGATTTCACTTAACCTTTCAAAAGTGAGATTTTCACACCGTTGACCTTCTGGACTTCAAGGAGCAAAACAGAACTACGTGTTTTCTGCTGCACATGTAAACGAGAGAGGGAGGAGAGCACCTCAAACAACGGATGTCTCATGTTTGGTTTTCCTAGAAAGCATATGTTGCAGTTAACATGTGGAAATGGATAGTTAAAGATACAAATATCCGCATCATGCCATCTCGCTTAGCGTTCTGTTGAAAGGAATAACCCTGTAACTGTTCATGAGGGAGTTAATTTAGCTGCCTTTCAGAGACACTAGAGAAAAATTCTCAAAGCCTGGATTCTGAAAACCAATACTAATAAAAATTAGAGCACCAGTGTTGTATTTTATTTTTATATATATTTTTAAATGTTTATTTATTTTTGAGAGTGAGAAAGAGTGTGAGCAGGGGAGGAGCGGAGAGAGAGGGAGACACAGAATCTGAAGCAGGCTCCAGGCCCTGAGCTGTCAGCACCAGAGCCCGACGCGTGGCTCAAACTCATGAACTGGGATTTCATGACCTGAGCCGAAGTCAGGTGCTCAACCAACTGAGCCACCCAGGCGCCCTTGAGCACCAGTGTTTTGTAATTGATGGGTACTGGTTTGTTTTGTGCTTCGTGTAAGTCAGGAGTGGCTTTACCATATGGTTATACCAATGCTATAATGTGTTGGTCTCAGTTTGATCTTGAAAAGCAGTATGTAAGTTTTTGTCCTGTTCAGAACTCACCTCGGGGCACTTGGCTCAGTCACTTAAGCACCCACCTCTTGATTTCCGCTTGGGTCATGATCTCTCAGTCGTGAGATTGAGCCACGTATCAGACTCAGCACTGAGTGTTGAGCCTTCTTGGGATTCTCTCTCCCCCTCTCTCTGTGCCCCTTCCCCATTTGTGCTCTTTCTCTCTTGAAATAAATAAATAAAAGAAAGATGTTTTTAAAAACTCATCTGAATCTTGGCATCCCCTCAAAAAAAATTTTTTTTAACTCTGCTGCAGCATATTGTAAGTCAGGTGGCTGATTTTGTGAAGTACACCATCCTGCTTGCTTGCTGAAAGTCCCTGGCCTCATTTATGCTGCATAGGTGCTCAGGCTCTTTGGCTCTTGAGAGGCTCTTCAGGCTGCTGGGAACCTAGATGTTTTGCTAGTCTAGGTCTCAGGAGCTCTTGGCCAGGGTAGCAGGCCATCAGTGTGCATCCACCAGCAAAGAATGTCCAAAAATTGTGCCAGGAAAATAACCCAAACTAACCCATATCCCGGGATCTATGTCCATATGTATACTAAGAATTTAGAAACCATGTGGATGGCATCATAGGTCATCTTAGGATAATTTCTCTCAACTACAGCTTTCTGTCTAGTGATATTCAAGAGCCACTGCTTTTAGGGATTGATCAGCAAAGAAAGATCAAAGGAGAACCTGGATTCAAGAAAGGCCCGCTTAAAATTTCACAGCAAATTGGACTCTCATGCTGATGAGTATATGCAGTGATATAGCACGGTGGTTTTCAAACCTTTTGGTCTGTGGAACCCTGTACAGTCTTAAATTTCTGAGGATGCCAAAGCATTTTCATTTACGTAGGTTATATGTATTCACATTTACTCGATTTTAAATTAAAACTGACACATTTACAAAGTATTAACTCCTTTATAAGTAACAATGAACCTACTCTATAACAACATTTATGAAAAAATAACTATTACAAGGCAAAAATAATTTAGTAAGAACAGTAGCATTGTTTTACATTGTTTTGGGGTTTTTTTTTTGTTTTTTTTGTTTTTTTTTTGTTTTTGCAAATCTCTTCAGCATCTGGCTTAGAAGTCAGCTGAATTCTCATATCTGCTTCTGCATCCAGTCAGTTGGAATATGTTATTTTGTCGGGAGTATATGAAGAAAATTTGGCTTGCCACAGATACGTAGTTGGAAAATGTAGGAGTATTTTAATAGCCTTTTCCATTAATTGTGGGTATTCTTTTTTGTCCCTATACCAAACCTTGTAATGTGGTGGTTTCTTACAGGTTTTTTTCAGTGTGGAATCTGAAACCATACCAATAAACTTTTTGTACTCTACTGTTCAAAAATCCATTATCTTGAATGGCATATGGTATATGACACTCTATTTCTGCTTTCCAAGTATGCAACTTTTTGGGGTGAGTGGTATTGGTTCATTTTGAAAATGTATCTTTAAATTTAGGTACAGTAAAATTCACTCTTGCGTGTACAGTTCTCAGTGTTGACAAATGCGCAGAGCTGTGTAACCGCTACCACAGTCAAGATATGGAACGCTTCTGTCACCCATATCCCTTTCCCATAATTACCGTATGCTTCTTCTGTGAGTTACGCTTTTAAAATCAGTTCCTTTAGGTGGCTATCTTATCTTGGTCAGTACCACTTTTGCTTACAAAGCACCATATTTCCTGTCCTTCTCTTCCATCTGGGATCCACCATAGCGAATGTGTTGCCATTCCCAGAGATGTGCAAGATGAAACTTTGTAATGTGTGTGTTTCTTTGCTTAGCTAGGGTGGGTAGCTTGATCTGTGGGTACTTGATCTGTGAATATAAAATGAAATACTAAGGGCAATTCTCACAAAGAATGCTGGAGAAAAGTTCTGACATTTCCATTGGAAATTTTAGCTATGAGGATTTGGGAAAGAAAATGAAGTGGTATCTTCAGTCATTACTTTTCTTGCAATGAGTCATGAAGACAACCTTAACATCATGAGCAGCAGTTCAGCACGCAAGTAATTATGTTCACTGTCCCAGCTTTCTAGAAACTAGACCTAGGTCTTGAGCTACTTAAAAGGATCACTTAACTTTCCTATATTCAAATATGTATTCATTTTTTTTTTCAAATATGCATCCATTTCAACCCACCCACGTCTATAGCAGAGTTTGTTGTTTTACAAATTCCAGCACATTGTTAGATTCATGTAACCACCACCACAATCAGGAATCAGAATAATTCCAGTGACCCCAAAACTCCCTCTTGCTGTCCTTTTCTAGTCACCTGTCCTCCCACCCTGACTCTGGCAGCTATATCTGTTCTTGTCACTATAGTTCTGTCTTGTCAAGGTCATACGGGTGAGAATTCTATGGTACACCGCCTTCAAGACTGCCTTCTTTCACCTAGTTCCTTTTATTGCTGGCTATTATGCCATTGTATGTATCAGTTTATTTGATCCATTCACCCACTGAAAGGTGTTTCCAGTTTTTGGCAATTATGAATGCAGCTGCTATAAACATTTGTGTATAGGGTTTTCTGTGAGGGTATGTTTTCATTCTTCTAGCATAAATACATTAGCAGATTTGCTGGCTAAAAGTGTATGTTTACTCTTTTAAGACACTGTCAAACTATTTTTCAGAATAGTTATACCATTTTTCATTCCCACCAGCAGCATATTATAAGAGTTCCAGTTTCTAGGTCTCCTCACTGACACTTGGTATTGTTGGCATTTTTTATTATAGCCATTCCAATAGGTGTGGTGGTATCTCATGATGATTTTAATTTGCAGTTCCCTGATGGTTAGTGGTTTTATATTCATCCTTGTATTTTTCAACCTGTTGATATGTTTATTTGCCATTCTTACATCATCTTAGGCAAAGTGTCCAAGTTTTTCCCCGTTTTTTATTTGGATTGTTTGTTTTATTACTGTTAGGTTTTCAGGGTTTTCTTATATATTCTAGATACAGGTTCTTTGTTGGATATGTGATATGCAAATATTTTCTCCCAGTCTCTAGCTTGTCTTTTCATTCTCTTAAATGTGCATTTCACAGGACAAAACTTTTAAATTTTGAGGAAGTCCAGTATGTCATTTTTTCATTTTATACATCATGCTTTTTGGTCTTGTCTACAAACTCAGATTTTACATCTAGATCTCTGATCCATTTTGAGTTCATTTCTGTTTAAGTTGAGGCTTAGGACAAGTGGGTTTTTTTTTTTTTTTTGACTATATAATCCAATTGTTCCCACACAACTTACTAAAAAGACTTGTTTCTCCACATTGGATTGCTTCTGTATTCTGTGTTTATTCCTTTACTAACACCACAGACTTGATTACTGTAGCTTTATAGAAAGAATTAGGTAGTGTGATTTTCCATCTTATTTTTTTCAAAAATGCTTTAGCTCTTCTAGTTCTTTTCCCTTTCCATAGAAGTTCAGTCAGTTTGTGTTTATCAACAAAAATCCCTGCTGAGATTTTTCTTGGAAGTGTGTTAAATCTATATATTACTTTGGGGGGAATTGATCTCTTTATTATGTTGCGTCTTCCAATCCATGAACATGGTATGTATCTCCATTTATTTAGGTCTTTTTTTTTTCTTTCATTAGCATTTTGTAGTTTTCAGCATTCAGGTCAGGTATATGTTTTGCTAGGTTTATACTTAAGGAGTTTGTTTTGGAGAAAGTTTTTTTAAATTTTGTTTTCCAATTATATTTCTTAGTATATCAAAATACAGTTGTGTAATTTTTCATTCTGCTATTTCTGTAGTTCAGAGAATCACAGGTGAATCAGCTGGTTCTCCAAAAATACTGAGGGCTCATGAAACGTTAAAAATACTCTATATAAATGCATAGTTAATATGCAGCCCTTAAAATTTATTTTATAAATCTTTATTTTTGGCTCTAATATTTGGCTACAGAATACTGTTGAGTTTTTAAAAACACCAGCTTAAAGAGTCACGTAGGGGCGTCTGGGTGGCTCAATCAGTTAAGCATCTGACTTAAGCGACAGGTCATGATCTCACATTTCATGAAGTCGAGCCCCGCGTCAGGCTCTGTGCTGATGGCTCAGAGCCTGGAGCCTGGTTTGAATTCTGTGTCTGCTTCTCTCTCTGCTCCTCCCCTGCTCACATTGTGTGTGTCTCTCTCTCACAAATATAAATAAACCTTAAAAAAAATTTTTTTTTAAATGAAGAAAGGGGTGCCTGGGTGGCTCAGTGGGTTAAGCGTCCGACTTTGGCTCAGGTCATGATCTCACGGTTTGTGAGTTCCAGCCCCACGTCGGGCTCTGTGCTGACAGCTTGGAGCCTGGAGCCTGCTTCGGATTCTGTGTCTCCTTCTCTCTCTGTCCCTCCCCCACGTGTGCTCTGTTTCTGTCTGTCAAAAATAAAAAATGTAAAATAAAAAAAAATTTTTTTTAATAAATAAAAACAAAAAAGAGTGTCATGTAAAATATGTGTGTATGTGTGTGCATGCACATGCTTAGATTTCTAGAAGGATGTTTCCCATATGTCAAAAGTCATGTCTGAATGGCGAAAAGTTCAGCTGATTTTTATGTTTTTTATATTTTCTCTTTTTGAAGATTTCACAATAAGCGTGTATTGTTTTCATTAGAACAATGAAGCTGCTGGGGCGCCTGGGAGACTCCGTCGGTTAAGCAAGCATCTGGCTCTTGGTTTTAGGTCAGGTCATGATCTCATGGGTTTGTGAGTTCAAACCCTGAGATGAGCTCTGTGCTGACAGTTCAGAGCCTGCTTGGAATTCTCTTTCGCTCCCTCTCTCTCTCTGCCCCTCCCCCACTCGCTTGTGTGCTCTCCCTCTAAATAAATAAATAAATAAATATTTTTTAAAAAAGAACAATGAAGCTGCTTAAAGGAGAAAAGAAAAATGAAGCAATGAATTTTAATATAGTCCTTATTAGTAAGCGAAATGGAACAGACTCCAGTCCTATTTGAGAATCAAGTACTTGCATCTTAGAAATCTTGATGTTGCCCCAGCCATTTAAAAACCCTAAATATTTTTATGAAAACCAGGGGAACATTTTAAGAAAAATAGGACATTCTGAAAATGCTGTGTTTGGAATTTTTCATCATGGCATTTTTTTTTCTGAAGTTTTATTTTTAAGTAATCTTCACATCCATTGTGGGGGCTTGAATTTACAACTCTGAGATGAAGAGTTGCATGCTCCTCCGATTGAGCCAGCCAGGCATCCCCATTTCTTTTTTATTATATACTTGTTTCTGTATTAAGCAGAGACAGTGGATCTTAGTCTTGATTGTTCATTAGAATCACCCGAGTACATTTTAAAACAAGTACCTGATGGCTTAGTACACCTTGGAACATTAGATTTGAATTTCTGAGCGTGGGCAAGGACTTTGGTGTTTTTAGAAGTTCCCTTGTGTGATTACTAAACTTTCAAAAAAACAAATGTTGGTAAATTCTAATGTAATACAATAATAACCACTAAGTATTTTAAATGTTTCTGTATATGAAATATCTGATTATTATTACATGTAAGATTTCTCTCTATATATGAAGTTATGAAAAGGTATATGCTTTCACACCTGTATCAAGTTCAACACATTCTTATAGATGAGAAAGGAATTAAATTTCTAAAACAAAATGAGTTCTTATGTGACTGCAAATAATGCTATTAAAGAAAAAAAACCATAGCGTCTTTAATATTTCCACATTTTTCATGGCATATCACTGACATTTGACAAATGGCAGGTACTTAGCATTGCTCAACCTTGTCTCTTCTCTGTTGTGGCTAGGATTGTATAAGCCTAGGCTTAGGAGTATTTATGTGTAGAAATGTCATCTTCCCTGTATCTCTTCTAGGAGACCCTCTGTATAATGATTTCATGACTTCATCCACTCCTGTGTATGCTGAGGAATTAGCTTCTTGACAACAATCTGAAGTGGTTCTATGATATGCAGTCCTGTCACCACCCTCTCAGTCGTGACTGTGACTCACCATAGTCTCTATTTGAGTAGCTTCAGCTTCCCATCTGTATGAGGTGTTCTCAGGCCTAGAACTCCACTAGCAGGGCCCAAAAGTCAAAATGGGGCAGGGGAGGTGTTGGTTAAAGGGTACCTAGTTGTGGTTGCGTAGGGTGAAGCCTAGAGATGTGGTGTGTGGCATGTGGCTGTAGTTAGTGAGACTGTATCGAAGAGTGGGAATTTGCTGAGTAGATTTCAGGTGCTCTCATCAAACACAGTAAGGGATAACTCTATGAGAAGACATGTTAATTAGCTTGACTGTAGTCATCATTTCACCGTGTATATCAAATCATCATGTTGTATGCCTTAAATGTATATAATTTTTATTTAAAAAATTCACTTACAGTAAATAAATGGGACGTTCCCTAGCTTGCATTTGCTAGTGGTCCTTGGAAGAATCAGGTAACAGTAGTGGGATTCTGCAACTAACTCACCGTGTAGCAGCAGCTTGAATCAGAAGAGAATACTCTCTATGTTTTGAAATATTTTGAGCTTTTAGAGGGTTCTTGTGTGAACTTTGAAAATGTTGCTAACTGACTTCCCTGTCTTGTAGGACTGTCAGAACCATCCTCCCTAAACACCATTTTTTTTCTCATCTCACCTACCAAAAATATTTAATGTATTCTAAATTATTTTGAGAAAGAGAGAGAGAGCATGAGTGGGATAAGTGCAGAGAGAGGAAGAGAGAGAGGATGCCAAGCAGGCTCTGCACTGTCAGCACAGAGCCCAATATAGGGCTCGATCTCACGAACCATGTGATCATGACCTGAGCCCAAACCAGTAGTCAGATGCTTAACCGACTGAGCCACCCAGGTGCCCATTTAATGTGCTTTAAAGAAAGAGACAAATGGGGCGCCTGGGTGGCGCAGTCGGTTAAGCGTCCGACTTCAGCCAGGTCACGATCTCGCGGTCCGTGAGTTCGAGCCCTGCGTCGGGCTCTGGGCTGATGGCTCAGAGCCTGGAGCCTGTTTCCGGTTCTGTGTCTCCCTCTCTCTCTGCCCCTCCCCCATTCATGCTCTGTCTCTCTCTGTCCCAAAAATAAATAAACGTTGAAAAAAAAAATTAAAAAAAAGAAAGAGACAAATGGTTTTAAAATAGTATTTCGTTACATTAATATACATTTTACCTTACCCTGTGCATTGCCATTTTCAGAGCATTTTCACAGCCTTTGTTGATTTGTTCCTCACAGTAATCTTGTGAGGTACACAGAGTGATGTCCTCTAGTATGTCCCAGCTCAGGATAATAGAAGCCCCCAGGTTGTCTGCGTTGGCTATCACGGTATTGTGTGTTCCTCATACCGTTACATTGCCTGTTCCTCCATTCTCACTACTTGAATTTAGTTCTCCATTATCTTATCCTGAGCTTTCTCCTTGATCTTCCTGTCTTGGTCTGTGGCCTTATCAGTCCATTCTTTACACTTGTTTCCAGATTACCTTTGGAGAATAGGGTTAATAATGTCACATTTCAGCTTAAAAACCTTCAGTGGGTTCTCATTTCTTGCAAATGAAAATCCAAATTCCTTAGTGTTGTGTTAATCTTGAAGCTAGTCTTTCCCCCTTCTCCCTCCTCACCATCCACTGCGGGTCCTCTGCCCTCCACACAAGAGAATTTGGTGTTCCTCAAAGATCCCATGTGCTTTTCTCCTGCCCGGCCTTCACTCCTTCGTCTCCTCTGCTTAGAACCACACCCCACCACTCACACTGGCCCACTGTGTGAGCCTCTCACGCCTTCAGTGGCACAGTGTCTATGCCAGCAGCTACCCAGGAAGAATGGCTTCCTCTCTCCCGTGCGCTCTGTAACCCTCTGTGAACACCTATTGCCCAGACTGTGAGCCCCTTGTGAACATGAGCTGTGCTGTGTAGGGCTGTGTTTTGCTTCATGTCCCTGAAGCAGAGCATAGTGCCAGGGACATGGCAGACACAGGACTTAAGTATCTGAATAAAGGAGGAACTTTAGGAACCTTCAGAAAGACCATCAGCCGTGTTTATGTTTAATGTAGTAGTGACTTCTTATTTATTTATTTGTTTTTTTACCAAGTATGACTCTACACTTAATGGATGGTATTTTCTGGAACATCCTCTTTAATGTTTCTCATAATTTACATTTCAAACACCTTACTAATCTCCAGAAGTTTAACTTACTCTTGCATCTCTCTCTTTCCCTCCCTCCCTCTCCCCCCACACATGCGTGCACACACACACACACACACACACACACACAGAAAATGTATTTTCACTTTAAAAAGTGTCCTTGCTTCTTGAACCAAAGGTGTGGCGTTGATCTTCCCTTTTCTCTAATAGCGCTCTTCCTGCCCCCTGGACCATGACCAGGAAATGGGCTTTTTAGCAGCAGTGCTGGTTTTCAGACTCCTGTTTGCATGGGTTCGTCTTAACACTGGGTGCCCATGTCTTTTCCTATCAACAGCAGAACTAAGTACCCAGACATACAATTTTGAGAAGCCCTTAGCACCGTGTGTGTGTGTTGGTACATTTGTGCTTTTGTGTGCTCTTCTATCTGTAGCGGACACATAGGCACTCTTGCAGAAGAGTAACGGGGCCTACTTGGCGTTTGCTTCCTGTTGGAGAGTTGTTGTGTTTATCCTGTCGTCATTTGCTCAGTGATGCTTGCCATGTGTTAGGGAAAATCGGTATGGGTAGGAAAGTGGCTGATGATAGAATGTGAAATCTAGACTTCCAGAGGGGGCCTCAAAAAGCTCATCATAGTCAGGTTTAAAAGATGACCTGAATTTGTGATACAGAATTAAATATTTTGGGACAGTAGTAACACAGTATCTTCCTTCCATTCTGAAGTTGGTAGTAAAAGCCACACTGCAGGAATATGCTCAAGCAAGGGAACAGGCTTGAGTTTAGATGACATTTTGTTTCACGTCATCAGTAACAGTTGATAGAACAGCTATACTTTTTTTACTCTTCCCTGCCCCCCCCCTTTTTTTTTAACAGGTAGAGTGAAGCATAATTTGCAACTCTTGGAACTTTGCGCAAGACAACGAACTGACCAGATAATAAGCCCCAGAGAAAAGGGAATCACCCGAGACACACACTGGGTAGTAGCTTTGTATGAGCAATATCCCTTCTACTTCAAAATCATATGGAAATAGTCCCCCCACCCATTATTTCTGTTGAGGCCAAGAATCAGGAAAATAGCTTTTGTGTTAGGCTTCAGACTCAAAGTTTTATTATATTAAACTGCAGGACCGGGTCTTGACACGAGACCCTGTAGGCGCCCATTACAATGCCATGGGCTCAGCGGACACCGACTTTTCCATCAGGTCACACACACCAGCAGCTACGCGTTCCCATTTCTGCGTTGACAAGCAGGTGGCTTGTAAGAGCAACGTAGTTTCTAAGCTAGTGCTTTACCTGGTTCCTTGACGATCTTTTAGGTGATTGCAGTCCATCATTGTAGAAGTCACTGCTCGACGTGCCTCACGACGTTTGTTTTGTGTGAAGAAAACTTGGACTGTGGGGAAGAAACAGAGTAGGTTTTGGTAATGTGACAAGAAGTGGATGCATATTTTGGAAGTTTGGGGAACCTCTTTGTTGAATTTATAAGTGAGGCACTTTTAGGATGTCTAATTGTTGCCTATCCAGAGAATCTGCTTCAGGCTGCATTTTGAGCTGCATAAATGGATAGGATAATGTTTATGAAAACAGGTTCTAAGTAATCCTTATTTCTTTCTCAGCTCCGGAGCTAAATGTCCATAGCAAAGATTATGTAAAATATATACTTCTTTATGTTTATTTTCATAACATTTGATTTATGACGTAAGAGGTTCTAAAAATCTGGTAATGCTTGGTTATACACACTTTTATAAAAGTCAAGAATCATTCCTTTTCTTCTATAATAGACAATCAAAATAAGCAGTTCGAAGAGATGGATTTAAGACAGCAAAATTGTTGTGTCTTCAGCTGTGTAAAAGAAGTACTGTACCTTGGACCAGAAAACGAGTATTAGCGATGGTTCGGTTAGTGACTGCAAAAGCAAAACAATGTACCATGGTGTAAAATACAGTTCCACATGACCACACGTTTGGCTAGTACTGGCCAGCAGAATTTAGGGAGCAGTTAGCACTAAAGGGTGTTCTGTTTCTCTGCACGAAAGTACATTAATAATGAAATCTTACAGTGCCTTTGTTGTTGATTGCTAATGGGGAGAGATTTTGTCAAGTTTTGTTGTTCATGTTTGCTTTTTAAAGGGAGTGGGGGTGGAGTGTTTGTCATAAACCTATCCCCCCCAAAAGTTGCTTGTTTCTCATTTTCAAAACTTCCCCTGCCTGTACAGTCTTTATGGGCTAAAGCTGCATTATTGTTTGTTTTGGATGTAGAAGTTGATCGGCGCATTGCTTTTTAATGTGAAATTATAGTGTAGTGAGTTAAATGATAAACTTATTGTGCAGGGATACTTTTCTTTCTTCTTTTAGAGTTAATCTTTAGCAGTCTCTATGTTCAGAAAAAAAGATACTGTTAAAGACCCCAGATTGCAAAAGCAGTGCCACTGCTTCTGAGAGCTTTGGGGCAATCCTCTGATGTGTAATTGCTTTTACATCAGTCACAAGAGAGAGACAAGAATGCGCTTTCCTTGAACTTAACAGTTTGGGCAATTTTCTATAATCCAGTAAATACAAATTGTAGCTTGATTATTCATCTACGTCTGTCAAGCAAATTTTAATGGATGAATGAATGAGTCAAATCTATGCATGGAAATATACAAATGTGCAAAATATGGGTCTAATTACCAGGCTGCTGAATTTACACAAGGTCAGGTAAACAAGGCACCAGTGTAATGATTATTAATTGTTAATAATGCCTTTGGGAAAACATTCACATTTTCCTTCTGAATACCTAACAGTTTCCCTCTCTAGTCATTTTCAACTCTGAAAATTTTAGCTGGTCTAAAAACACAAAAATATTTTTGCCCTATTTTTTTCCTTTCCCTATAATTGCCTTCTAATTCTTTTAGAATAACACGTAAAATATAGTACATTTTTCAGGACCCTGTGGAAAGTCGCAGTTCAGTATGATGGTGAGAGACTTAAGGCGGTGGATGGGGGGTAACACTCACACAGCAGAATGAAATAGCTTTCTTTTGTCTTCATTGAAGGGATGAGCATGCCCCCCCCCCATCCTCCACCCTCTTTTCAAACATAATCGACATTCTAAAACACAAAACCAAGGTGGTAATAAAGGAAAGGAAATCAAAGCAGGCTTTTTTCCCCTCTATTTACCATAGTAAGTCAACATTTGACTCTGTCTTGATATTCTATAAAATGAATGTTGGAAAAAGAATAATATCAATGAGTAGTTTCCCATCGAAATGCCCAAGGGCTGAAATAATTGAGGGAGTACTTGCCGAGGTTTTTCTTAGTTCAGTAACTCTTGATCACTGTGCAGTTTTGTAGCTGTGCTATCATTAAGGGCTCTCCATGTCTGGAAGGACACCCCCCTCTCCCAGCTTTAATCCAAAAGTCATAAATTGTAGAACTAACGTGTCGTCTGCGGGTCACCCAGGCGAAAACACTGCATCTTGAGAGATCTATCTTTCTGCCACTGTGCTTTGAAAGTCTTTTGAATATTTTGCATTAATGGTACTGCTGCAGTGTCTTGCTGGGCCGTCTTCTCATCCTCGCAGGCTCGACATTCAGAAGTTTTTCCCCATGGCTGATCTTCTTTCTGTTCTTCTTTCTGTTCTAGGCCTCACTGCCTGCTACCCACCCGTGTTGTACATTATGTGAATACAAGTACCTTCCCCTGTGTTTCCTTTCGAGTATTTGTAAATAGCACTCATCTTTCTCTTTTATTTCTTTCAGCTCTGTACTTGATGACTCGGTATCATTTCTTCAAATTTTTCAGCTTTCATGTTTGTTTTTCTGGAACTCTGTATTTTTTCAGCATGGTTGCCCTTTATGGGTTACATAATACTGCTGGTAAGCCAAATGGATTTGGACCATTTTTTGACCTTAGCCCTATCGTCTTTTATGGTCCATTCTAGAATATAATAGACATGCTTTATACGCACTCGTGGGTGCTGTCGTGGTTTAATTAAGTCTATACAAAATTAGGGCCCAAGTCTTTATTCTGGCATTTGAGACATTCTATAATCCAGCCTTTGCTCCCCACATGCTCTCTCATTCATTGCCACTGTCGAAATCATGATTTTTCCATACGGAGAAATAATGACTTCATTAAAAGAAAACCCCCCCTCTTGTTTTCTTTTCTTTTTTTTTTTTTTTAAACTGCCAGGATTGTCCTCACCCACTTCCTGTCTCTCTCTGTTTAAATTTTTCTCACCTTCAAGACCCAAGCTGATCTCAGTTGTGGGAAGCCTTTTATTGACATTACAACTTGTTTTTCCTTTGGATTCCTAGAGAACTTTGAATGTATAACTTTTCTCCCACAATTTCTTTAATACTGTCTCTTGTAGTTATATTCTTTCATTTGGCAAATAATTGTGTTCCCTATAAGCTCGTAGACTTGTGGAGAGCAAGGGAAAGGAGAAAGGCTAGTATTTTTTGAGCTTTCAGACACTTGGCTAAACATTTTTTTTTACATACATGCTATCATTTAATTCTTGTAGCAACCCTGTGAGGTGGGTGATTTTTTTTTCCATATTTACAGATAAAGACCCTGAATCTTGTAGTAAGAAACTCAGCCAGTGTTAGAAGGAGAGTAGGCTGTAGAGTTGGGATTTAAATTTGGGCCTCTCCAATGCAAACCCCACACTCTCTTTTCAGGAAGCGTCTTCCATGTAAGAGTGACAGTTTGCATCCTGCCCTATCAGGTTACTAGAAAATTCAGAGAACAAAATAGGTGTTCAGTAAATGATTGAATTTATCACTATGGAAGTCTTACTTGCCTTAACTGCGTTTTTTTTTTTGTTTTGTTTTTTTTACCCATCTGCTAACGGTAAACCTTAGTAAGGGCCCTCTGTATTCTCAGCGATGGCCGATACACGAAAGCTTGACAGTTGTAACTCCCACATAAGACTGTTAACTTGAGACATACTCTTTTTTTTTTTTTGTTTGTCTGTTTTTCAGCTTTTCTCTTGTTGATCCCAACGTTCACTGGTATTGTTAAATGTCACTCTTCTCATTTACTATTTGCATTTCATTTTCAGAAAGTAAATCTCATTGTGGTAGCATGAATAATTTATGCTTCTGTCAAGGAACTATTAAAACACTAGAGGTTGAAAGATATGCACATTACAAAGTTGGTGTAAAAACTAAGGAATATTTCCGCACCCCCTCTCCCCCCCCCCCCCCCACCCCGGTGTTTGCTTCCCCCCCCCCCCTACTCCCCGGAGTAAACCTGAGGGTTTACTGAAAAGCCACGGTCTTGCTGACTTCAGCTTTGGACCCTTTACAGAGTCGTAATTATGTTTACAGATAAAGAAAACTGGCTGTTTTATCTTTAATGGAAAATAGGCCTTTGTAGTTTTGGGGGGCTGTTTACCTTTTTATTTAAAGCAGGGAATTTTTTATGAGGTCTATTTATTCTTGAAGAATTAGTAGTTAGGAGGATCAGAAAGGAAGATTGCTCAACCTAAGAATGAGAAGAATTTCAATTTTATGAACACAGGCAGTGCGACTGAGCTTTGGGATGACAGGTCTCTGTTTTAGGTGTCTGAGGTTTCTTATCAACTTCTGTGCATATGGAGAAGTTCAGCCTATTTTGCAAACAGTTACTAATGCCATAATGCATTTTCCCATATCTTCCATCTGAATTTTTTACTCTTATTGATTGAGGATTCAATTGAGAAATGTGTTTAGAACCCTGCTTTCTGTGGTAATCACAGAAGTCAGTGGGAAGACAAGAAAATTGTATTGAAAGAAATTGTGTGCGTGTGTTTTGTGTTTCAGCATAGATTATCTCTGCCAAAATAATAGCTGTCATTTTGTTCTTGTTATATTAGTGGCCTGTAGCTTACCACTACTCCTTTTGCCTTACTTTTCTTCTGACCACTGGCTATTACCCTCAGCAAGAAGACCCTTTTAATTGAATGTCCAAATTTGAATGGTTCTTGTCCTAAATACCACCGTGATTTTGATCCGTTTGAAATTAGAGAGCCCTGAGTTGCAACCTCTCACCTCAACATGAGAGTCCTTTAACATTCAGATACTTTGAAACTTCAGTTCTGTTTAGAATTTCATATCATGCCCATCATGGGGGGGAAAGATGGAAAATGTATACGCTGAGCCTATAGGACTTCCTGCAGTGCTTATTAATCCTTTATGGATCATTTGAAATGTTTCTAGTTTATTTAAGCTTTGCTGCTTGTATCAGATTGTTCCTACGAAAAAAGAAAAAGTGATCATGCTTTGAATTTTTAAAAATGATCTCACTTTCAAGCAAAAGCACTTTTATGCTCCATTAAAGTTGAATTTGCCAAACTCTTACATCGCATTAACACAAGCTTTACTGGATAGATAAACGTGTTGTTCAAAGACTGACTTGAACTTTACCAAACTGCATATTAAGATTTTTTTTTATCTTTATACTTCTTATTTCTTAAATTATTTTAAAACAGACTAGTTAAAATAGACTAGATTTGCCTAAATGCACTACTTTAATGACAAAATAATTTTTTCATTTGTTTTAAAATGCTACTATTGATTGGAAACTGGTTTTTTGAGTATGAGGCTAAAAGAAACAAAATTATTTTGAGCTGGTAATTTCACATTTGCTCGTATTTGTTTTATATAGTATCATTATTTCGATAAAACGGTTGATTTTTCTTGAAGCTTGTAGAAATAATTATTTTGACGTTTCTAATTTTTACCTGGGTGGATCGTGTATTCACTATTTTCTTGAAGATTTTTGTAGGTTAGCCAATAAAATTATGATTCATTGTTCCCCCTTTCAATTCAGTGGGTTTTCAAAAACATGCATAGGACATCCTCTAGTTTTCTAGAAGTTAGGCTGTTAGACTCTTCGTTTTTGTTTATTTCATGAAATTTTTACCTTGGAGATAATCTTCAACTCTGTATCTTTTTGACCTAAAGTTACACAGTAAATCCTAGTTTCATTTGTACTTTGCTTCCTGGCTCCCTAACACTGTCATAAGGACTTGGTCTTTCCTTTGTGTCTCCTTGGCCTAGAGGATTTAATTTAATGTGTTTGTTCTTCAGGAAAAAATGTAAGTTTTCTACTTGAAATGACTTTCTGTATTTTTTTAAGTATGTGAAAACTTTACAAAGTATGATGTTTTATTTTATCCAAAAATATATATCCATGCTCTTTTTAAAGCAGTAATTTATATTAACGTTTATAGTGACCTTGAAAAAATATATTTTAATGGTAATGAAAGTAGAACTTAATATTAAGCTAAATCTTTTTCATCTTTCATAGATTCCACTTTTTTAGCTGTTGAGTCACTGGGGTTCTTAGTAAGAAGGAAAATGCATTTTCGGAGAATTACTTTTTTACAGCAAACAACGGATTGTACACACAGAGGAAAAAGAGAACCTTTTATATGCCTTGTGGAGGGAACAATCCAGTTATGGGAAATATTTAGCAAGTTCTTTTAACGTTACAGGTCACCGTTTCTGAGAGATCGCTCGTACCTTCTTAGCAAGAAACTGTATTAACTTTGACTTCTAGTGTAAAAATCTGCACTGAATTCATTTTTCGCTAATTCACTTTCTTCTTGTTTCCCAGTGTTCCCCTGACCTTTCAGAAATATGTAGTTCATGTTTTGTGCTTTACAAAAGCTCCCCTTAGGTTGCATTGAATAACAGAGAGTTGAATTATGAGCATAATGGCAGTGCGCTGTGGCATTTCCAGTCCACGCTCACTTTGAGTCCGCTAAATTTATAAATGAAGTATTTTTTAACGTTGTCCATGTTAGGGAAAAGGTTAAATAATGCTGGGCTTCTCTTTGTGGGCAAACAGGGAGAGTCATTTTGGTTGTTTATTGGCAGGTCGTGTTCTCATGTTTTCATTCCTCAGTCAGCATAGAAGATGTTCTGGATTGTTTTGGAGCTTCCTCTGGAGCTTCCAGGCAGGGCTTACATATTTCTTACATATTTTGTAAATTGCTTATTGCACAGTAGAACTACAGGTCATCTGGGGATGAAAATTGGACACATGGCACTGCTTCCCAAAGTCAGGTACTTTGAGAAGCCACGACAGAAGAGGTGAGAGAGTAATGGTGCCTTTGAATTCTCTGATGATTCTGATTTCCAGAAGCAAAGCCTAGTTCCCCACGAGAAAGTGGATGATGGAATTTTTTTTAAATGCATGCGTAATCGTTCAAAAAATGTAATTTTACCGGATGTTTATCTTTCATCAACCAAGATGGTTGGTTATCTTTTCAGTATTTAGTTGTTGCCATCAGCACGGAGTCATCTGCTTGAAAGGACAGAGGAGGTGCCCTGTTTTCCATTTTTCAAGTCAGATGGATCCCATCACAATCCCGGAGTAATCCGTCACTAGGCAATGGCTTCACAGCATTCTGATGAAATATTTTATTTTTTAATGTTTTTTTTTTTTTTTGAGAGAGAGAGAGAACTAGAACGAGTGGGGGAGGGGAAGAGAGAGGGGGAACAGAGGGTCCAAAGCAGGCTCTGAGCTGACAGCAGCAAGCCCGATGTAGGGCTCAAACTCACAAACGTGATATCATGACTTGAGTCAACTGAGCCTCCCAAGCGCCCCCCCCGATGAAATATTTTAAATATCCCTTCAGGAAGAAAAGCCCCCAGATACTGGGCTGTATATTGTCGGGAAAGAAGGCCCGAGTGCATGTTCATGGGGATTACACTTATTCACAAGTCTTTACAGTTGGAAGGTAGTTTTACAACATTGGGCTCCTAGGATGCTTACAGTAACATCCCATGGAAGAGACAGGGTGGGTGTTACTTGCAGTACCCCAAGTGGGCACACCCGGAGACTCCTAGGGTGAGAGGGGCCGCCTGAGGCACGGTGCTCCTGCAGCACTGAGGCAAGGGGACAGCTTCGAGTTGACCCCTGCCTTTCTCTTTTGCCACCGGGTTTGTTTATTGGCCTCCTGCAAGGAAAGTAGTTTTGGACTCTCACAGGCAGCCTAGCCTGAGGGAAACTAGAGTGTTGAGCTATCCAAATGAATGTTGATACCACAGAATTTCATTCTGTCAGTTGAAAATGGAACAAACTGATTTCTTTGGCTCCTCAAGTGCATTAGACCCTTCTCTAGGCCATAGGGGTTCAAAGCTGAGTGATAGCTCAGCCCAGCCCGGAGAGCTGAGGGACTGGCCTGTGCTTGCCATTCTCTTTCCCTTTCTTTTTCCTCTTCTCTTCTTTCCTCCACCCTTAAAATCTACTTAATCTTCTGTATTAACACGTTTGAGCCTTTGGCACCTAAAGTCGTGCTCATTCTCTTGCATTCCTTATCTTCCACATAAGAATATTCATTCCCTGAGAGGTGGAATTGAAATTACATTTTAAATACAGGTCCAGCATGTTGTTTGCCTTTAGTAAGTGTTCAGCTTAATTATTTGGTTATTAAAGTATTTAAAGAAAGTGATTCATACAAACATGTGAAAAATACAACCCTGTTGGGCGGTTTTCACTTTAAAAGTCACTTTAAATCCTATTTTGATAACAATCCTGCTATCGGCAGCCAGGGTAGAAGCTGGACTAGATGAAGGACGAATCCTTTCTGCTTAGGGAATCCACTTGCCAAACGTAGGAATAGCTCTATCGCTACTCTAGATTCCTGTAGCCATGTACCTTTATGACCATGAACATTCTAGTGATACTGCACATGTAGCAGTGGAATAGAGTCTCTCTTACTTCACGTTGGTGTGGAAAATCCCTCTGGTATTCCGCCGCCATCTGTACAGGAGGCTTGTGTGTGTTTGCTAACGTATGTCAAGTGCGGGGCCGGTTAGCACAGTAGCTTAGCCCTTCTCTCATCTCCACAGAGTTCATAAAATCCAGCCTGTTACAAGAAGCTTTCCTTCTTAAATAATAGTTCTAAGTCCAGAATGGAAATATCAGTCTCCCTGTTGGCTTTTAATATACAAGGCCTTCTGTGCATGTTCCCGGGAGAGTTGATTAGAGACTTCTTTGTAAATTAATGTCCCACTCCAGCCCATTTTCTGCTTTCCTTGAGGAACACTCAGTGACTGTACTTGTGCAGCAAAGTCAAATTATTTAGTTTTATTGTATGCAACATCAGATGAGCTAAAGAGAATCTTTTCCCAGAAACATCTCTTAACCCCCAGAGTGGAATCACAAGTAGGGTGGTGGGCTAGCGCCTGGACAGGCATGCCTGCGATCATCTCAGCATCTGTGCAAGGCACCTCAGGCTTGCTGCAGATGAGTGAGACATGAAAATAGATTTTGGGGCTAGTTAGAAGATTCAGAGCTAGCTCGAGAGAGCCGGGGAGCTGAATACAAAGTTTTCTTTGAACCTGTTTCAGTACACATGAAAACATCTGCTAAGATGGGTGATATTTTCTTCAGGGATTCTTTCCCTATTTAGAAATTGTAGGCCCTGGTAAAATTTATTAAAATATTTTGTAATCTAAGTATTCAGAAGGGCATAGAGTATTTTGGGCTTTGGGAAAGGTAGCATAACAGGCAGATGTCAGCATTAGCAGCTGATAATACATATGTCTTTTGCCTTCTGTCATTTTAGTACTCTACCTCAGTGTGACCTGTATGTGTTTGCAGCTTTACAGAATGTGCGTCATGATTTATACTTATTAAACTTTATTTGTATAAATACATGCCCACTTAGCCATACTTTGGATGACTTGCTAAAACACAGACTCCTGGGCACCACCACCCCTGGAGTGTCTGGTTCTAGGTCTCGGGGGTGGGGGCAAGAATTGGCATCTCTTAACACGTTCCCAGGTGATGCTGATGCTGCTGGTCTGGGGACCACGCTTTGAGAACCACTCTCCTAGACATTCACCAATGTATACCACTCCACCAAGAAAGCAGTTGAGTGAAAAGAGTAATAACATGATTAATAATGTTAGAGTAATGAGATTTAGTTAAGAGGAAATGTTTTCAGTGATGGGAACATGTGCATATCTTTTAAGAGGACCAATTCTCCAAATACAAAAGGAACCATTTTAGTATTTATTCAGCCATTTAATACCCTTAAATTAAATTCAGCCCCAAAGTTGATTTTAGGCATTCTGAGCCATAGATCTGTACTGATTCTATTTTTTTCACCTGTAGCGATTTTAATCACTACCCCCTCGTAGTGATTTTAATACAATTACTTTTTTTCCACTTGTAGAGATCCTTTGGTGGTTTAGTTCTTAGATCTACAGGCCTATATTCTTGGGAAATCTGATGCTAGAGGTAGCCCAGTGAAAATGTTGGTAAATACCAGGTTTTGACAGTAGTAGCTATTGTAATTAGACAAGACAAGTAATACATAAAAATTGGAAGAGGAAGAGGGAAATGATCATTATTTACAGATCCCTGTAAACCCAGAAATCTCAGTGAGATCAACCAAAAAACTCCCACAGATAAAAAGAATTTAATAAGGTCACTAGTTACAAAATTAATATTAAAAAATCAATAGTTTTGATCTACACTAACATCCACCAGTTAGAAAATATAACAAAAGAAATAAATACCATATCTATATAAATAAACGTTTAAATGTTAACTGAAGGACTTACGAGAAGACTTGGTAAATGGAAAAGTATGTTATATTCTAGGCTGGGACTGTTCTCCTCTAAGTTTATCCACAAATTTAAAGCTTCCTTAGTTTTTAAACAAGTCACAGGAAAGTTCCTACAAATAAGATGACTTACTGCCAGTTATTAAAGTTTTGGGGAGTGCTTTCCTGATTTTGATGGAGCCAATATAGGAAGTTCAGTATATAAAGAGTTGCCCTGAGTATTTTATAAAGGGGCGGTTCGTATCAGTAGGGAATAGTCATCTGGGGACAAAAATACAGTTGAATTTCTTGCTCCTTATACTAAGATAAATTCTAAATGGGTCAAAAACTTAGAAATTGAAACTAACATGAACAGACATTTATCCAAAGAAGACTTCAGATGACGCACAGACACATAAGAAGATGTTTATCATCACTCACCATCAGGAAAATGCAAATAAAAACCACAAGGAGATAGAACCTCACCTGTCACAATGGCTAAAATCAATTAACACAAGAAACAACAGGTGTTGGCAAAGATGTGGAGGAAAGGCACTATTGGTGGGAATGCAAACTGGTGCAGCCAATGTGGAAAACAGTATGGAGGTTCCTCAAAAAGTTAAAAGTAGAACCACACTATGATCCAGCAATCAGAGCCCTGGGTATTTACCCAAAGAATACAAGAACACTAATTCAAAGGGATACATGCACCTCCATTTTTATAGCATCCTTGTTTACGATAGCCAAGATACGGAAGCAGCCCAAGTGTGTCTATTGATTGATGAATGGATAAAGAGGATGTGGTATATATACAATAGAATATTATTCACCATGAAAAAGAATGAAATCTTGCCATTTGCGATAACATGGTTGGAGCTAGAGAGTATAATTGAAGTGAAATAAGTCAAAGAAAGACAAAATGCTATATGATTTCACTCATATGTGGCATTTAAGAAACAAAAACAAGCAAAGAGGAAAAAGGAGAGAGACACAAGCTGAAAAACAGGCTCTTCATTATAAAGAACAAAGTGATGGTTACCAGAGGGGAGAGGATGGAGTGATGGGGATTCAGGAGTGTACTTGTGATGAATACTGGGTGATATATGGAAGTGTTGAATCACTGTGTTGTACACCTAAAACTAATATAACACTACGTTAACCAATTGGAATTAAAATGAAAACATAAAAAAAAAAATGAAACTGTAGGGGTGCCTGGCTGGTTCAGTCAGTGGAGTGTGTGGCTTTTGATCTTAGGGTTGTGAGTTCGAGCTCCACGTAAAATCTTTAAAAAAAAAAAAAAAGTGAAAACGTAAAAGTGATGTTTTTAATGATCTTAGAGTTGGGAAGACTTTTTGAAACAACATAGTTTGGAATTCAAGAAGAGAAAATATCGATAAATTTGACTACAAATTAATAAAAATTTCTGCAGGGCAAAAATTATACACGTACACACACAGATAACCTACTGTAAAGCCAAAAGAGAAATGATGAACTGGGGAAAATGTTTGCAACCCATGTAACAAAGGCCTAACTAATTTCCCTTACATATAAAGTGCTCTTGCAAATCAATGAGAAGAAGACCAACAGCCTAGTATAAAAATAGGTAAAGCAGAGGAACAGGCAGCTCATAGAAAAAGAAATGTAAATGACTTATACACACAAGTAAAGATACCCAAGCTTACTCTTAAGTACAGAAACCCAAATGAATACCATTTTTCACCTATCAGAATGACAAAGATCCAAAAATTAAATAGTAGGTCATATAGGTGAGGGTGTGAGGAAAGGAATACTGGCATACACTGTTGATGGGCGTGAAAACTGGTATGGCCTCTTCTGACCACAATTTGGCAACGCCTATCAATATTTGACATGAATGTGCCATTTGACTCATCAGTTCCAATTTGGGTATGTCTCCTTCTAGATGTACAGTTACTTGCGGGTATTGTCAAAGGTCACGTACAAAGATATTCTTTGCAGTGTTACTGGTAATAGTGAAAGACTGAAAACAACCTAATTGTTGATCAGAAGAGGATTCATTGAGTTATTACGATCATACAGAATTCTGCACAGCTAATTAAAAGAACCTTGTAGGTCTATATGTACTTATAAAGTGTAATTTCCTCCACTTTTAAGTGAAACAAGTTTAAGAAGAGTATATATGATAAATTTCTACTTGTGTTTTTAAAAAGAAGGGGAGAGGGGCTGGCTCAGTACAGCATGGGATTCTTGATCTCGGGGTCGTGAGTTCAAGCCCCGGGTTGGATGTAGAGATTGCTTAATAGAAATTACTTAATAAATTTTTAAAAAGCGGAGAGAGTTCATGATATAACAAAAAAAACGTTTACTTAACCCATTCTATCCAAAACATTGTTTTAATATATAATGAATGTTAAAAATATTTTATATTGCCTTTTTCAACTGTCTTTGGAATTTGCTTTATCTTTTACACTGGCAACACATCTCAATTTGGACTAGTCACATATCCAAGTATTCAGGAAGCACATATAGCTCCTGAGTCCTGTGTTAAGCAGAATAGGTGTAGGGAGTAAAGGGTACTGGGCTAGAATCTCAGAGACCCATGTGGCCCTACAGCCAGTTGCTGTGACAGTGTGCAAGGAATTCACTTTTTCCTGGGCCTCATTTTCTCCGATAGAGTATGAAGGATCAGACTAGAGCTCTAAAGTCCCTTCCAACCTTGATACTTAGAGTTCAAATATATTATTTCATAGTATTTACCAAAGTCAAAAATGTAGTTGTGTTTTCTTTCATAGACCCTGTTTTCACCACTCCTGAAATTCTGTTACTTTTGTAGGGACTCTTGTTATTGCTAGAGTAAGATTTCTTGTTTATTGGTTTCTTTAAAAGGAGAACGTTAACTCCGCTGCCTGTGTGATGTCAACCAAGTAGAGTTGGTGAGGTCTTTCAGTAGAATTAAGTCAGGTTTGAGGCTTTGCTAATTCAGATGGTGTATGGAGAACTTGGAAAGAGTAGAAGAGAAAGTCATATCAACAGAGTCTAAAGAAAGAATAAATATTGAAGGAGAAAAGTTGAGAGACAAGTTTTTAAGGTACGGTTCTGTGTATAAAATTCATTCTTCAGAAGATAACAGCTAGTAGTTGTCTTTGAACAAGAGAGAAGGAGAATAATGGACATTGGATCTCAGCCATGACTACACATTAGAATCGCTTTTTAAATTCCCGATGCCCATTCTGTACCTGAGAATGGTGGTTTTCAAAGCATGGTCCCCAGACTGCCAGCGGCAGTATCACCTGGGAGCTTGTTAGACACTCAAATTCTTGGGCCTTATCCGGAGACCTGCTGAATTGGAAACCCTGGGGTGGTGCCCAGCAGCCTGTGTTGTAATGCTCCCCTGGTAAATCCAATATGCAGTCAGAGCTGAGAATTGTAGAGCTAGAAGGTTTCCAGGGCAGCGGTAGCAGGTGGCTTTCATGTGGAGTGCCAGCTTTCATTCTGCATCGGCCATGGGCATGGACTTAGAGATGCCGTGCAATTTGCCTGCATTGCGGGGTTTGGGCACTTTATTGGCATTATAGGGACTTGGATGGATTATAGGATGGTGCGTTTCACAAATAGAAGTCAAGTGTCTTATCCAGTCGGGGGAAAAAAAAAAAGAAGAGACAGAGACAGAGAGAAAAGGGAATAAAAAAAGAAAAGGAAAAAAAAAACAAAAACGAACCGAAGCCACAAAAGATTGGGGAGGGAAGGGAACAATATACTGGGTAAAATGTTTCATGTGAAGAAATTCCAGCTAGATTACAAAATATTTCATTTATATATAAGGGTTTCTTAAAGAAGTTCAAGTGTCATGGGGATTTTAGGCCCACTTTATGATCTATCATCAGTTCTGTTTGATCAAAAAGTACCGAAGGCTTGTTCAACCCTTTATCATTTGGCATTAAAGGATATATTTCCTCTTAACATTTAGACTTTTGATAGGAATGCGCTTAATACAGGTATGGTAAATTCAGAATGAACTAAACCAGAAAATAAAATATATTTTCCAAATGTAAAGAAGTTGTCACTGACTGAGAAGGAGTTAATGTGTCACATTCTTTTGATTTCCACTCCTCGGGAGAAATCACAGCATCTGTAATTTTGGAGGCATATTCTGAAGAATGTTACATCGTGATTTCTCCAGGCTGAATCTTAGAGGTCTGCCTGGGAATTTTCAGCCCTGACAAAATAAGAATGGACCCATTAGAGGATCAGGTTCATTTGATTTTTCAAAAGTTAGGGGAAATATGCAGATCACTTCAGAGAGTCCTTCCGCTCTGCCTTGTCGTGAGGCAGATGAAGGAAGGCAGGCTGGGCTGTGTTGCGGGAGCATTTGGAGCTTCTTATTCTTTGAGATCTCGGCAGTGTAAAACTTCCACAAGCCCTTTCTGTGTGTTTTTTTTTTTCTCTTCCCAAAATATTCCATTTTACATGGGAAAGTCAATTTTGATAATTTCGAAAAGCTAGGCATTACAACAGAATTTGTTCCTCTTAGGAAAAAACAAAAAACACAAAAAAAATGCTCCTTTACCATGCAGTAGAACCTGCCAGTCGTACCTGGGTGAAAACAATTCTGGTAGAACTTTTCCAATCATCACATTTATTACGGAAAAGGTTAACATACTATTTGTGAGACCATGTTTATCTACTAAAAATATGATTTTGATTTTTGTATTAATTTCGTAGTGCTCAGTTTGTATTTTTAGCTTGTTTCATGAATTGGGCTCTGCGTATAAAGTGGTTTTCAGCACACTGGTAATACTGTTGAGTATCTTCCTCAAATAGCAAGCATGCATTTCAACAGCTTTTTGGACAGAACCACAGTTAATACTTTATTTACAGGAAAAATGTATGGTTTTTAAAATTGTTAGTTTCTCATCTTCTGTTTTTGGCATTTACATTATGAAACTTCATCTCGGCATGTAGACTTACCTTGTACTGCCAAAAGGAAAGAAGTGGCTTTTCTGCAACGCTAAATAGTTTTGACTTTATTGTCTGCCTCAAAACAGCAGCTGATACCAGAAAAATGCCGTCTCATCATTGGGCCTGGGGTGTCCAAAAGAGGCAGGAACCAAATGACTGTAGCTCCCTGTCTGCCCTGGCCCTCTCCTCTTTTCTCTCCGTTTTCAGTGCCGTGAAGAGCAGGAGAACAATATTCTGCAATTAAGGATTCCATTAAGTTGAAGAAAAGAGCAAATGGGGGATGTTTGTTCTCCAAGCTGAAAAAATTTGTCTGGGTGGGGGGGAGAGGGGTAGTGGTATAGAGAGAGGTGGGTGGAGAGACGAAGTCAGGGCTGTTTGTTGAATATACTGTTAAGGACTGTTACCATCCTAATTAATCAAGTTAGAAATTACAGCTGTAGTCGGTTTCCCCCCAATTCTTGTTATCAATTTTCTTCTCTTTTGAGACAAAGCAAATATAAATTTTGTGTTCATTTGTCATTCGTTCTTTGACTTCAGCATCTCTGAAAATAACAATGTAGCACAAAAGCCCAGTATTTACCTAGTTGTAATGTGGGTTGCCATGGTGTTTTGCAAATTATTGCAATTATGTTCACCATGCGAGTCGCCCTTGGTAACTGGCGAAAAAACTGATAATCCTGTTTTGAACAAAAGGTCAAATTGCTGAATAGAAAGTCTTGATTAACTAAAAGATGTACAAAGTGGAATTATTTCCTACCATTCAGAAATAGTTCTTGATCGGGTTTGGGGGAGGGGGTGAGTAAGTACATCTGATTACTGAAGTACAAAGCATTGAAAGGATGTTGTCTTGAGCCTTTCATGTAGTCTTAATGGTGGCTTTTTTGTCAAATTTACCCATTTGCGGCATTGAAAGAGGCAGCTGCATTTAAGCTGGAGAGACGGTGCTTTTTCAAGGGTTCAGTGCAAGGAAAGTTCTCAGCAGTATCTGCAGTTTACTAGTAGCCCCTGGTCTATTAAAACTGATGTGCCGCATTTGAGCCCATTGCTCTCGGTACTTGTGAACCCCTCTGGCTGATGATCTAATAAAGTGCTCTTACTGGACAATCTCTGATCAGCTACTTAGAAAGGAGCTGGGGGAGGGGCGGGAGGGACCCCCTCACAGGCAGTCAGACTTGGTGTAGGCCAGACGAGACTCAAGCGAGTGGCCAAGCTGAAAGGTTTGTCCTGATGATAATCTGTGCTAAGCTGTGATCACAGTTTTTCTTCTGGAGGGAAATCTTAATTTTATTCATAGTTGACTAAAAAATGAAGATTAGAAATGTCTTTTTGAAGTTCAAAAATCAATCTTTGTGGATTTGTTTCTTAAATTATGGGCATCTAGAAAATGTACGGTCTTACATTTAGGGAAAACCAAAAGTTTCCCAGGTTACAGCCAAAGGTCAAATGGATTTTATCTCTTCTGGATCTGCCAGAGCATCTGGGGGGAGTGAATTTCGAAGGCAGGGGGTCTCTTCTTTTTTTAATGGCCACCTGAAAAATCAGTTCTCAAAACTTTTGAGAGTGTGTGAAAGTGGCATGAAAGGAAAGCAAACCTTAACAAGTTTGTGGGTTTACATTCTACATCACCTAGCAACCCCCTGGCTCGGCCAGATCTCTTGTCTACCCTTAGTTCTGTTTACAGACTATTCAAACGGCCCTTCGAAACCATGAAAGATATTCAGTTTCATTAGTACCATTCTCAAGGAGAAAATAATTAAAGTTAAATGAACAAACATTGCCTGGTGATGGTTTGAACTCCATTCTGATTTTCAGATGCCCTTTGAGGCTCTTGCCTAGATAGTTCAGTTTTAACATTTGTTGTTCAGTACCCAGAGGCATATCACATTAAACCATACCAATAAATTACTAGACTGCTAACAAACAAACAATAAAAATTACTTTTCGCTAGACTTCAGCAAAGAAAAACTCTGCTGATAATAAGGTTCTAGGCATGCCCACCTGTTTGAATTTTTTTTAATTTGATTCCTATCCTAGATATCGTATGTACATTGAATAAAGGCAGCGGAGGGGGTGTGGGGAACAAAGCACCTCTGTTTAAAACGGATTTATAACCTACCTTCAGGGATCTAACATCATAACAAAAAGTATTCGGATGATAATCCATGGAAGGCTGTGTGCATTTTAGTGAGTGGCTTAGTTTCATAAATGATTCTACTACTACTAATCCATGCCCTGCCACTTTCTACTTGGGAACTGCTTATGTGCTTAAATTGACCTCTTTTTAAAATTTCTGAATTAGTAAAAAAAAAAAAAAATTTTAAATGAAAAAAAAACATTTTTTCATGTGCTTTTTTTTTTTTTTTAATTCTCATAAGCACGTTCCCTGAGAATTCATCTTGGTAACAGCCAAGCACATGAGACAGTTCAAAATATTTTTCACATGTATTAGTGATTTGATTATATTGAATGCTCTTGGCAAAACTTCTCTTCCTTCATTAATAACAGCTTTCTAATTATAAACGCAGTATGTGCTTGCTGTAGAAAATTCAGAAACTACAGAAACAGAAGAAAAACTACAGACAACCTACGATGACATTTTTGGGTAGTTCCTTCCAGTCTTTTTTTTTTTCTGTGTACGTACTGATGAAACTAAGGCTTGAATTGCTTTTGAGGTTTTATTTGTTAGTGTGTGTTCATAGCAAAGGTGATTTTTTTGTCATTATTGAAGACTTGAGAGGCAGGGGTGGACGTGCAAGTAATGAGCAATGTTTCTTAGAGGCTCCGTCACTATAATATTAATATAAGCAACAGAGTAGCCATTGTACCGTCTCATTCCACTCGATTCTCTCTCTCTCTCTTCCTTTTCCTTATTGAAATGTCTGTATTCCTTAACTGACACATCCATCTATAACCATTCATGGTGGAAAGTCGGACATTCGTCGCAGTTGGAATATTACATCCCCAAGTCACTTGTAGCTTCACATAGGGAGGGGAAAAAAAGTCTTATGCAAAGATTTCTAATACAGTAGAGATTAATGGAACGTGGAGAGGAAAATGCTTTCAGTTTCTCATATAAAGTGAAAGCAGGGCAGCCTGGAAATGTATTCTTACTATTTGTATTTTGTTAGATCTCTAACATCCACAGTACATGGCTGGGTCGCATGAGCTCTTTGTGCTTTGTTGACAGTTGACAGACAAAGCAGAATTATTCCTGAAGCAAGGTACTGTGTACTTAGTTGTGACCTATTATAGCCTACGAATGTAGCTTGCTTTTGAGTTGGATGAATAGGGAGAGTATTTTAGAGAATAGGCTTGAATATACTAAGGTTTTAGCTGCCCACACAGAAAGATACATGTCTTCCATTGAACTCCCCCCCCCCCATGTAATTTTCCTTATAAAATCATTTTAAGTATATTTTCCCTGGTTGCTTGCATGGAGACAATTTTAACTGTTCTAGTATTGTCCTACAGTGGTAAAATAAAATTGCTGGTAATTGTTGGCTTTCTCTGCTCACAGTATAGCGGGAGAAGATGGCTTGCATGGGGCTCTTTAATGTACCTCAGGGACATCTTCTGATGCTCAACCTCTGATTGCAAATTAAAATAACAAGGCTGTGGTATTGGATTTGATGTGAGGCAAAGCAGAGCAACTTGCTAATTTATCATGTAATATACAATTGCTGAGGTTGGAATTTGTGCACTTGTGGTGCTATTCTGTGTGTTTAAATGAGGACCACTGTTTGCATCTAACCTATCATAACAGTTTGGGAGTGCTCCATTATCCTTTCAGCAAACTGATGGCAGAGTCTGGTCTTCACACAAATGATAAGATCAATAAGTTTCAAATAACTTGGATGAAATGACATGTGACTGTTCATTTAAAGAGATATCTTACTTTAAAAATCAATTTTGGTAATATTTAAAAGTTTTCCATTGACAAGGCACTTTCCACTTCTGTTTTGTTTGATAATTTTGTTAAAAATATTTTTGTATTAACTTCAGTGAATAGTTTATATATGTATTTTTCCTGATTTGCTCTTTCATCTCCTACCATGGCACCTCTCTGAGACTTAATAATCACTCTTTGACAGGCCAGCATGCTGCAGTGTAGAAGATTTAACTTTAAAAGCAAAATTATGTTCCTGTTAAAACTTCCCCTGGAGATCTTAGGAAAATTTTCTCCCAGTTTTGGGTGCAAATGTGGGTCAGAAAGCAATTTGTTTTTTGATATTTCTGGAAATCCCAAATCACAACATGTCATTCTTGAAAAGCAGCTGTGGGCCCATACTGTGCACTGTCTGTAAGACCCATTTTATACTGGGGATAATTCTGTGACAGAAAAAAGTGACTGCAAGGGAGCCCCAGAACATTTATAAATGGTTTTGGGTGAAAAGCAGATCTGGTTCTCAAAGTGTGTAGAGTTTGGGTAGAGGAGCAGTTAATGGCTGTTACAGAAAAATAGTAATGATATGATGAACTGTGGAAGAGCACGTTTCCTGGCTGCTGTTCCTGCACTCCTGGAGAGCCATGACAATTTCAACTAAATCATACGTCAGTGCAGTACTGGGGGGTGTTGTGTCTTGAAAATCTCTGAATCCTGAAATAAAGCAGAGACGCTTTCCTCTTCCCTCACCATCCATTCTGCCATCTACAACTTCAAATCTAGTACAGTTTTGCCAGGAAAGACCTGGAAAGTTCCCTTGTATTGACTGCACAGTTCTGTTATTTTGCGATCACATTGAGAAGCACCTCCACCTAATCTAACCAGTTATCCATCATCGTTGCTCTCTATTTTTGGTAACACCAGGTGGAAACCGACCAGAATCTTCCCTGCTTGGAATAATGCGTCTTCACCAGTGCATTGCCCCCTGTAGCCCAGCACTAATGTTCCCCAGTAGTGGAGGCGTGTGGAGGGTAATAATGATAGCTTACATTTAATGAACATTGTTGTGAGCTCTGAACAACTCTAATAGAGTAAATATTATTGCCTTGTGTTTTGTAGATGAGGAAACGGAGGCTCAGAGGAAAGTTCAGTGACTTGTGTAAAATTACCCCATAATAACTGGGTGGGGAGAAGCTGTGTTCAAGTGCACTTTTTCATAATTTCATTTCTGTATTCTTCATTGAGTGTGAACCTTTGCCCAAAGGGGAGGACACTACCAGATCCACAGTGGGTCATCCCCTGGGCCTGAGTTTCCAGTTAGGGAAGTAAAATAAGATTGTTCAGGGACAGTACAGAGCATTGTATGCTCAGTGGCACCAGGATAGAGGGAGAAGTTTCTGGATGGTGGGGAAGTTTCACAGAAGAGTGGAAGTAATGCTCAAGGAATGGCCATTTTAGGCAGAGATTCTATAGCTTAAGCCAAGGCAAGGAGTTGGTAGTAGGCAAAATGTGGTGGGGGCGGTGAGTAAACCAATTCAGTGGGGCGAAGGGTTTGGGTAAGGGAATGTGAGAAAGGGAGATGGGGATGAGCCTGGAAGAACTTGAAAGCCAGACCAAAGCATACCTTCTCTATGGAAGGCTTACCACTGGAGGGGAGGGAGTGGAGGGCCCTTGGGAAGCTACGCTGGGCAAGTCTTTACACTGGATGTGGGAGAGAGTGGAGTTGGGGAAACCAGGTAGGAGGCTATTAGAGTAGATCGACCTTGAGGTCTGGGCTTTGGCAGAGTTGACGACAATGGGATTGCAAGGCCAGTTGGACAGATTTGGTGACTCATTGGAAGAGGGAGGAGAAGGACCCACCATATATTTGATTCAAAGGTATGAGAACGGTGCATTTTTCTTTCTCCTGGGAATTTTAAGCCCTTATTATTTTCTATATGTTTGCTCCTGTGTATTATTTTATTGCTTCTGTTCATTCATTTATTCAGACTTTTTTTTTTTTTTGAGCGCCTCCTCTGTGCTACCTATATAGGTCTGGATGATTTCTCTGTGTGCATCCTTCTAAAAATACAAATGTACACAAGTGAATAAGTTTGTGTTTAAGGTGCAGCTACCAGGAACGCCTCAGTTACAAGTGGAAATCGATCCCTTTTTAGCATGTGCAGACAGAAACCATTTTAGTTGAGACCTCAGAAATATAATTTAGCAATCAGAACCAATCAGCATTTGACACAGTTTCGTACACAATGATTTCAAGGAATTAGTGATGCTGAAACTAAAGTAACAGGTGACAGATCTTTGCGTATTTTGGTAAAGGTTTATTTTGCTGTTGGACATGCTGGCTTCACCTCTTTTGAACCCCCTACTTATAAATGTGGTTAAAGTAGGCATCTGAAAACTTAATGACCTTATTCGTGTTGGTTGTGACAGTTTGGCATTTACATGTGGCATTGCATAATAAAATGACATATTTTGTTGGCAGGCTTCCTTAGGGTGGTTCTGGGGATTTTCATAAAAACCAGCCCTTTTTATAGGTTGCACTTACAAAGGAGTATACTTCGTTAAATTTTTTGGCCGTTGACTTGGCAATGTAACTTTGGGCTGTAAGTTTTTTCCCATCATGGGAAATGAAAATAAGCTCAGTTTTATGTTTGTGAGCGATGCTTCAAAGTGAATTTATTCAATGCTAGTTACTTGCATTTGCTTTGTTTTTTATCACCCATTAAGGGCATAATTCAATATGAAATCGTGTAACTAAGACTGGCCCCATCATAGAATATTTTCAAAGGCTCGGCCTCCTTAATTTTAACAACACAGATGTTTCTTTCAAGGTAGATACAGCGTAGTCCATTAATATTTGCTGGGGGAACAAAGGGTTAACCAAAATGTACTTGACAAAGTCAAATGGAAGCAAAGCATGTATTGAATATGATTAAGGTCTATTTCCCCCACAGAAGAGTTTTGTTTAAAATAAACCATGACCAGAAGCTTAATTATCAAAATAAAACAAGAAGAATCAAGAGTTACAGGCTCCTAATATTGTTTTGCAGCCCTAGTTCCCTTCACACAGTTATCAGCATGTGTAATTTCCATGCATAATAGCACTAGTTATTGTTGTCATTTGTAAAGGGAGATTAACAGATAGTAAGTACAAACAAACCCAAATAAATACTGAATAGAGAGGTGACAAAGAAGAAAAGACCTCTTTAATGTTAATTATAACTGGTAGGAAGTCTAGACAAATTATATTATCTGTTTTCTATATGATTTGGAAGGACATTTAGTTAGTAACTGTGTCAGAGATAGAGTTTTGTGTTTGCTTTAGAAACAGGTGAGGTGACAATTTAGCATCTCCCTGGTTGGCAGCTTTCTAGTGAGTCATGAAGTTCTAGCAAATTGATGGAATCAAGTTTCTAAAACATCTGACGAGAACTTGAGGTTTTTGAATGGTATCTTTTAAAAATGAAAGAGTAATTTTAACTTCCAGGTTCTATGCCAATAATTAGTAACTTATTGTCTCAAAACATGATCGTTGTTTCCTGTCTGCTTGCTTTTCTAAAATTGTGTTCACAACTGTGGTTGGCATTATTAGCTGGTACCTATTCCAAAGCGTGTAAAGCCTCAGACAGCAACTATAATGTAGCAAAGCCAAACGAACGATAAAGGACTAGTCGAGTCCTGCATTTTTCATACGTGGTCTGCTTGAATTCTACTGTTTCCTTTATTAATGTGCCTAAACAGGTACTTTGGGAAACAGCTGGTCTCGCCGTTAGTATTTATAGGCTTCATTTAGAATTTAATACCTGCTGCTGTCGGCACCACTTACCTCCTTCTGTGTCCCCCACGCCCAGGACAAGCTAAACAAACCAAAGTGTCTGCTTTCCTTAATTCTGAGGGGCCATCGATCGTGAACTACACTCTTGACTTCACAGTGTTTTTAAAGGAAACGTAAATATGTCATTCAATGTACATGTCATTTGTCAATGCACCTGAATTTCAGAAATATTAAAATGTGGCCTCAAATCCAGAAAGTATAGCTATAGGCCCTAGTATAGGCCCTAAGATTTAGAACAAATAGTTGCCTGTGACTCAGAAGCATGGTAGTAGTTTGTCTCAGATAGGTATGATCCACACGACTCCATCCCTTTTCCGTGTTGTTGGGCATTTATGGTTGGTACCGTACAACTTAGTTCTTAAAGCCAAACCATACTGAGTTGCTTTTCATCTTTGTGTGTGTGAACCTCGCTTTCTTATTTAGGTTGTCATTTCCTGAAACTCTCTACCTGGTGCTTCTTTGGCTACTCCCTATACTAATATTTAATGTAATTTTGGACACATATTAAAGGTTTTATAAGGACTCCTTGAGATCCTCTGTCTGAAGAGTTTAAATATTAAAATAGTTCGGCGTATTGATTGAAGATAGGAATGAAGTTCCTTATGAATGTATTGACTAGATGAATTTTATCATCTTCAAAGGTAGTACATTTTCTTTCACTCAAAGTATTCTAGAGTATACTTTCTTTGGCTGTAAAACCCATAACTGGAACTGAACTGATTTTGGGTGCTCTCTCTTGAGTCTGGTTGTAGTTTCTTCCAAGAAGAACCTATTCTCAGGAATGAGGTCACACGGCACAACAATGAGTGGGGACATCCTGCAGGTTTGGACTAAAGCCACGTGGCACTGTTAAGTGGCAGGTGAAGGTCCCCGATGTAATTAAGCAACATTTGTGTGTATACTGCTCTTATCTAGGGGGGGAAAGACCATTGCTGATTCTAGAAATGGGGAACGGGGTTAAACATGTCATTGATTGTTTTCTTCATCACATCACTCATAGCTCTCTGGCCTTCATTCTTTTCCACATGTTGTTCCTTCTGCCTCAGTGGCCTTTCCTGCTTTCTCCACCTACCAAACTTCTACTCACTCTTCAAGACCATCTCAAAAGTTGTGCCTCTCCAAATACTCCAAGGTGCAAAGACAGTCGGGTCTCAATTTGCCGCTGCCTCGGTGGGAACACCACGCCACAAGGGAACGCGCCTGTTCACCTTTATACCGCAGCCCTTCAGCCTGCTTTGCTTAGCCTTCCTATGCCCAACACACTGAGCACTAAAGCCACAGATCCTGGGGCCCTTCCTAAGAGCACCTGAACTTTGCTCCTCCCCCTTGTGCGGTTTTGTCTCCCTCATTCAACAGATATGTTTTCTAGCAATCACGATACTACTTTAAGATAACAGGCGTGTTGTTGCCACACTTCTAGGAAAAAATTCGAACAAGGGCAGCAGGAGAGGGTAACTGAAGAAGGAAATTGAGAAGAAAGTCTAAAGCCCAGTGCAATGGGCAATGACTAATTCAGACCCCTGGGAAAGAGTGTTCAGTTGAGATTGTCCTTGAAAACATTGCAGCCAGTTTTATGCCTCCAGAGAATGTGTGTAGAAGAATCTGCTTTAATTTTAAATTTTTTTTTTCAACGTTTATTTATTTTTGGGACAGAGAGAGACAGAGCATGAACGGGGGAGGGGCAGAGAGAGAGGGAGACACAGAATTGGAAACAGGCTCCAGGCTCTGAGCCATCAGCCCAGAGCCTGACGCGGGGCTCAAACTCCCGGACCGCGAGATCATGACCTGGCTGAAGTCGGACGCTTAACCGACTGTGCCACCCAGGCGCCCCTGCTTTAATTTTAAATAATTGCTTACTTTAAGTGTTTCTTTGATGCCAGGTACAGCTCTCAGCATGCTAAGTGTATTACATCATGACAACTTGTAAAGTAGGTCTAGGTACTGTTGTTGGACCTACTTTACAGAGAAGGAAGCTGAACACAGCATTTAAGCCAGTAGCCAGTGGTCAGTCCGCTGTTGGGAAAGTCATTCATTTCTACATGGTATACTCTTTGCTTTGGTAACAGTCTTTACTAGTGCCCAAAAGGCCCATCCGTTTGCATTCTGTGTGTCATCATGTAAGCTTTTACTGGGAGGCTTTGCTGTAAGCATGCGTCGGGGGTAGATATTAAGAAGAAGGGAAGAATATTTCCCGGGATTTTTTTTTTTTGTTTTTTAAACTTGACGCGTTTCCTAACTGTTAAGGTTGGGGCATAGGTCTAAGCGACATGCCAGGGAAGAAAGGTAAGGAACTATTTCAGAACCTCTAAGGAAGGTTTGAGCGAAAGGAATCTGTCTTGATGACGAAGGAGGTTTTTACATGCATTTGTTTGACGGTGGTGATAAGACTCCAGTGTTCTCTTTTCTGCTCTCCAGGGCTGGTTGATGTGTGAGGAGCCAGCGTGTCGAAATCGAACTCGGCGCCTTCCCCTTCAGTTCTCCCGAAATGGGCCTCTTTGCCAAGTCTGCATGAAAGCTACGCTTCGGCCAGAGGTAACAGTCACGTGATGCTCAAGAGCTGTGTAGACAGACGGGTTGGGGGTCTGTGTTCGCCTGCTCTGGGAGGGCACATGTGTGCTATTCGCTCTCTGAAGACACCCTACTACCACACGCATGTATTTTTAAAAATTCCGACTTCAAAGAGATAAATGCTTGATTTTTTTCACCTCATGAACAAGACTATGTTTATATCTAAAAGAGAAACTGACTAGTTCTCATAGGAATCACTCCGATTTCCTTGGTTGCCACTTCATAATTACACAGAAGAAACTGCTTTTGCAGAAACCGTCGTTCTCTTTGGATTAGGTCTGAACCCCTTTTGTAATGGCCACAAAACCTCCCACACCTGCGCCCTTCATGGTTCATTGCATTTGTGCGGGATTCCGTTGTTTTTAAGGGACAGAGTAGATGAGCAGCTCTCCAGCTCTTTCACTACCTCAGTACACCTGAGGGAGGAGGTCGGCTATCATTTGTGATTCCCAAGTAAGGAGCACATAGTCTGGAAACAGCTCATAATGAAGATGCTTTCCTTCTGTTGCCCCCTTGGAGCATCAGCAATCCAAGTGGCATTTCACAAACTGTAGGGAAAGGAATATTTGAAGGTCTTCCTTGCAAAGAGGGTTTCGTGATCAGGTACATCTAGCAAACTCTGGGCTAGCCAGAGTTAAACAAGCTTATTGCAGATTGTCTGAGAACCTGTAATGTGATAATGTGCAGTCAACCTCACCAATACAGGACTGTAATGTGCCTCACTTTCCAAATTTGGCCTGAGGATTTGTAAGGATTTTGGTGAGAAGAAAGTGGGAATAGGGAACCTGTTACTACTACTTCTTTTTTTTTTTTTTAACACAGAAGCAGAATTCTGTAATCAAGTCTTAACTTCAGATCTTTTCACTGAAAAGAGTTGATACAAAGGGTAGTTTTAGGAAAATATTTTAAAGTTCTCATGGCTTTTAATTTTAAGGTAACAGATCACTTCACAAAATTTGGCGAGAAGTCAGTAACTACAAACGGCTACTACCATTGTATGCCGCCTTGTTCTTTTGCATTGCCATTAATGTTTTTTTTTTTACATGCTTTCAGTCATGATGAAAATAGGATTTTGTATCATGTTTATCTTTTGTCAAGCCTCTGTCTGTGTTGCTGCATCGTTTTCAGTACCAAAACCAAATTCAACCATTTCTCCTGTTGGGCATTTTAGGCTACCTTCACTCTCTTTATTAGAAAATTGTGATAACTCTTTTCCTGCTTACGTTATTTTTGTTGTTATTTGAAATGTTTTTTGAGGACAAATTCTTAACCGACAGTGTATATCAAAGCACCTAAATACAATATGGTCATGATTCATTTTGCCACACTGCTTTCCTAATGGGTTATCCCAATTTAAATGGTAGCCAGTGACTTGATGAGTGTACCAATTTCACCACTGCCTTTGTAGCATTTGGGTGTTGTCATTATTTTTAATTTGGTAAGTATAACTGTTCCTTGCCTTATTTTGTATATCTTTGATAATTAGCAAAGTAGAATATAATTTTTTAACAAAACTATGGAACACATAGTGAGAATTAGCTGTTGTGCTAAGTCGGTCTCGTCCCACCCAGCACTTGGATTAGCAGCTGCAGGAAGAGAAAAAAAGCATATATGTAGTGTGACTCATCACTCCACTTGTAGACTCCAGAGGAATCGCCTTGCTTCGTGAACCATTGTTGCCTTTGAGACCTTTTAAACAGCTAGCTCATCAAGTCAAGTTCAATGAAAATTGAATTACTTCTTAGAAAGTCAGCTGATTTTATGATTCCATTCTTGGTGAGAGAAAGTAAAAGGAGAACGGATAGCTAGTAGATTGGTAACCTTCCAGTTAACGATGATGTTATTGATAGTTAGGTTATCATTTCTCATGTAGTATCTTTTTTAAAAATGAATGAGCCAACACAGGCATTTTGAAGTACTTTTTTTCCCCCTTCATATCCTTGACCTTAAAGTGGTAACATTTTAGGCAGGCATTTACCAAGGTTATCAGCGACTCTTGCCAGGGAGGACCTTTCATGGCATAGGGTCATATTGCATGGGTCATATTCCTGCTCAGAACATGACCCTTTGGGATACCTGGAAGTTCAGCACATCCTGGTTGGTGATACCCTCTGTAGCAGCTCCTCACAGGGACGGACCTTGACAGTGGGCCTGAGCCCGATCCCACTCTTAGGCATTCCATTTGGAGTTGCTAGTGATGAGTTGAGCATTTCTTAATTCTCTTTATGAGGTTCCTGGGCTTTCCTAGTAAAAGGAAAAAGCTGTATCTTTCCAGAGACCGTTCCAAAGAAGCTCCAAAATCAGTGGTAGAATGGACAGGATCATTGTACTTACTCTAGGGTTTTCTAAAGTGGCCATTTTGCAGGATTATGCTTATCTGATCCTTTAGTTCTAGGGTGCTGTGTCTCAATCATACATTACTTTCATTTAATAATTATTTATTGAGGGGTACCTGGGTGGTTCAGTTGGTTAAGCATCCAGCTCTTGATTTCAGCTCAGGTGATGATCTCACGGTTCATGTGTTCGAGTCCTACATCAGGCTCTGTGCTGACAGCACAGAGCTTGCTTGGGATCCTCTGTCTCCATCTCTCTCTGCCCCTCCCCTGCTCACTTGCATTCTCTCTCTCTCTCTCTCTCTCTCTCTCAAAAATAAACACTTAAAAATAATCATTTATTGAATACCTGTTACATCCTATGCACTCTGCTTAGGGCTAGGGACAGAAAAATTAACAGGACATTTCCTTATTTATAAAGCTAGTTTCACATTATGTTGATTATATAAAATTGGTATCTGTGGTCAAAAGTAGGCATTTGTAAATATCTGGACAGAAGCACCAGAGTTTTGTGATGTTGGACTAGGTAGGGGCTTTAAATACGTTGTTCAGCTTTGATGGGAAAGCCAGTCTAGTCCCTACATAATAAATCTACTCTCATTTGGTCCTGGGTTGCATTTGGCTTGAGTACTTTACAGGATTGACTTGGTATGAAACCTGGCTCTTCTTCTGACTCCTATTACCAGGGGGACTCGAACTCACGAACCACAAGATCATGACCTGAACCAAAGTCAGTAGCCCAACTGACTGAGCTATCCAGGTGCCCTGTTCTCAGGGTTTTAGATGTATCTCTCTTCTCAGATAACTTTAGGGAAAAAAAAATCACTGAAGTTTTTTTTTTTTACGTTGATAAGAATTTAACAGTATCCAAATTGCTGATTATTAAAAATACATTCTTGGGGCTCCTGCGTGGCTCAGTCAGTTGAGCGTCCAACTTTGTCTAAGGTCATGGTCTCACAGTTTCTGAGTTTGAACCCCACATCGGGCTCATTACTATTAGTCTGTCAGTGCAGAGCCCATTTCAGATCCTCTGTCCCCCTCTCTCTGCCCCTCCCCTGCTTGTGCTCTCCCAAAAATAAATAAATATTTTAAAAAATATATTCTCTGAGTATTCTCTGTTACATAGAAAGTCCACATAAATACAGGACTGAAAACCTCGATATATACAAAAGTTCCTAAGTCAAAAGAACCCTCTTTCACACTGGAGGTAGAGACAAGACTTTGCCAAGTTCGAGAGTAAATATTTTAGTATGTTTTTATTTCAAGGACATGGTTTTGACTTCTTAAGACGGCCAAATCTGTCTGGCTGTGAGATGAACCCACAGGGAATTCTGTATCATGTGATTCACCAAAACCAGAGGTTTAGTTTGTTTTGTTTGGTTTGCAGTATAGAGCTAAGATTTCAAACTAAATTAAACTTTTACTCACAAACATTTCTCTTCCTGATGTGGAGATGAGAAAGCATCTAAATGTGATTCCCTAGGCCGTGACAGAAATCACTGGGAAAGGTGCACAACCCCTGGTGTAAGGCATTGTGGTAGATCCCTCTATTCAGTTGTTTACCAACTAAATTTCTTGAAGGCCACTTACAAGGAAAGCAGTAGAATAACTTCTGGTTCTACTTCAAGATATCTTTAGTGTTTCTCACATTATCCTCAGTTGTAAAATTGTGAAGATCTTTTATAATGGAAAGTGTATACCACACAGGGCTCTGGCCTTCAAAGGAGAAGAAGGGTAATAATGAACTTGCAGCCATTGTGTGTTACAGTTTCAAAATGGCTGAGATTGAACAAATTGTTGATTTGATAAGTAGATTAGGGACAGTGAGAATGTTGCCAGGCTACCTGAAACAGTGTCTTATTTCTGCATAAAAAGAAAGCATGAAAATAACTGTGGTCTCTTAGGGCAGTACTTATGAGTTCTGCAGGAAGAGAACCTTACAGCTCTGATAAAAAAAAGTCTTGAACATCTATACCTAGTCCTCGGTTACGCTCTAGGAGAACATGGATTTTTACCATGAAGAGTCTTTGGACTTGTCCGTTGTGATTTTGATCTACATGTTTGCTGATGCAGAGTTCACTAAATTCTACATACAGCTTCTCTTACCATGAAGCAGATGCTAGCCTTCTTTTTCAATATATTTTTTCATCAAGGTGAAATTCACATAACAGAATTAACCATTTTAAAGTGAATAATGCATTGGCATTTAGTACACTCATAAATGTTGTAAGACCACCATTTCTATCTAGTTCCAAAATGTTTTCATCACCCTAAAAGAAAACCCTGTACCATGTAAGCAGTTTACCCCATTCCTTCCCTTCTTCCAGTCTCTCGGAACCACTAATCTGCTTTACGTCTCTCTAGATCTACCTATTCTGGGGCGCCTGGGTGGCGCAGTTGGTTAAGCGTCCGACTTCAGCCAGGTCACGATCTCGCGGTCCGGGAGTTCGAGCCCCGCGTCAGGCTCTGGGCTGATGGCTCAGAGCCTGGAGCCTGTTTCCGATTCTGTGTCTCCCTCTCTCTCTGCCCCTCTCCCGTTCATGCTCTGTCTCTCTCTGTCCCAAAAATAAATAAACGTTGAAAAAAAAAAATTTAGATCTACCTATTCTGGATATTTCATATACATGGAGTCATGTAATACGTGACCTTCGGTGTCTAGCTTCTTTCACCTAGCATGTTTCCGAGGTTCACCTGTGTTGTAACCTGTGTCAGTACTTCATTCTTTTTTATGGCCAAATAATAGTCTGTTAAATAGATATACCACTGTGTGTTTATCTATTCATCTATCCGTGCACATTTGGGTTGCTTTTTTCAATATACTTTCAAGTTTATTTTATTTTCATTTGCTAGACAGATCTTACGTTTGGCCTAAATTTGTGTTCTGTGGCTCTGTTGGTCCTAGTTCAGCTGAGTGGTACTGCGTACGGCTACGCTGGTCCTTTCCTCTCTTCCTGTGTTTGATAAGCACTTGCCCAGCACCAGCTCTACCTGCTTTGAGAACTTTTTAGATATTTGAAGGTAGCTCTCTTCCTGAGCCTTCTCATCGGCCCAGTTTTCCTAGGTCTTCAACCATTTCTCTAGTGCTCTGCTTTCACAATAATTACCCTAGTCTAGAGTTTGTATCCCAGCCCTTCAATTGCTGTCACTAGCACTAGTATAGAGCACAATAAACCTGCTGCTACTGACTTTTCTAGGTAGTAAATATCTATGAAGTCAATTTAAGGTTGCCTTGACTCTCTTGGCATCCATATTCACAGTGTCAATTCCTTTTCATCATTCCCTATACTAAACACGTAATTTTTTTTTTTTTTTGTACACGCAATTGCCAAGCCGTGCTTTCCCGGGTTTTCCAAGTGGTTTATTTAGACCTGTGTGTACGACTCCATTAGTAGTGTATTAGTTTCCTAGGGCCGCTGTAGTAAAGTACCTCAAAGTAGGTGGCTTAAAACAAGAGAAATTTATTGTTTCAGAGCTCTGGAAGCTAACTAGAAGTCGGAAATCCAAGTGTCAGCTGGGCTTTCCCCCCCTGAAATCGGTAGGGAAGAATCATTCCTTGCCTCCTCTAGCTTCTAGGAATCCTTGGTGTTCGTTGGTCTGGGCCTATAGGCGCGACAGTGCAGTCTGTGCTTCCGTAGTCAACGTGGCCATCTTCTCCTGGCGTGTTTCTCTTTGCTTCTTCCTGTACTGCGCTAAGCCGGTGTGATCTCACCTTAATTTGATATTCTGTGCCAAGACCCTATTTCCAAATAAGGCCACTTTCACAGGTACTGGGGTTTACGACTTCAACATATCTTTTTAGGGACCCAACTCAATCCATAACAACTCGGAGTTACACTGTGTTTAGCAAAACGGAAACCAAAAGTAATGGTAGCTTAACCAGAGTAAACATTTAATTCACTCTGACTCTTTCATTTTTTATCACATGACAGAAATTCAGGTGTGGGCATTCCAGGATTGTGATGGTGGCTCCTTGGGGTCATCAGATGCCCAGGTGCCTCCTGCACTTCTGTATCATCAGCAGTGGCAGGCTTTTATCTTCAAGGTCACAGTGTGGTCTGAGGTGGCTGCTCACGTTCCTTCAAGCCATCAAGGGCTAGAAGACAGAGAAAAGGTTGAAGGGTCAAAAAGATACACCTCCCAACCAAGTCAGTTCTTTGAGCGGCCTTTCTGGAAGTACCAACCGACAGTCGTGCTTACATTTCGGGGACCAGAAGTTAGTCACATGGAGATAATCGCTTATTTTGTTACTGAAGAAAAAGAGTAGACTGGACATTGGGGGCCAACCAGCATTCTCTGTGATCGAGACCATCACTTGTTGCCTGGCTTTGCCCAGCCCGTCACTGTCCCATTGTGGGCATTTTGGATCCTGATTCTGCCATGCGCCAGCCTCTTGGCCTCTACCCATCTGATCCTATGATTGGCCTTCCCTCTTTTATCTTCTCCAAAATATTGACGTGCGTGTATGCATATACCTGTGGATAGATGCCTTCATCCAGGTGGACTCTGCTCCATTTTACTCAGCACCCTTTGTGTAGGACTGTTCCACCAGTTGCTAATTTCCTTGGCTTCTGGCTTCCCCTTCTCCACAAGGGGTTTCACCCCAGGAGAAAACCACAGCATTACTGATCAGATGCTGATGGTCTCATGGCTTTATAACTATTTTGGCCCCTGGAATGAGAAATCATGGTGTCTTTCTCCTTTGACAATCTGCAGTTTAAAGCAGTATGTTTAAGAATGTGCTTGCATTCACTCATTCTCTACCAGAAGCCATGTGCTTAAGGAGAGAGTCATACAATTTTTTTTAATAGAGTTCTTGCAGTTGGTCAGGAGAGAGTGTGTAAAACTCTACATAATGATCCTGACTAAAGAGTCTTGAGTAAGTGTGGGAACCATAAGACAGGCCCATAATAATAAATCATGAAATGTGATATGACTTGCTGATAAATATTAACTAATTACAACTACAAACATAATTATTAAACCCTGGACCTAAAAGAAATAAGAGGTGACCCAGTAGTGAAAATTATGTACAGAGTTTCTAATCACTGTAGTGGAAAAACAGGAATTCACAAAGAAACCGGGAGACACAGGCCCTACCTTTCATAGACCTCTATTCTAATGGAGAAGGTGAGGAA
>NC_044321.2:20536997-20624497 GCF_007474595.2 Lynx canadensis
CAGTGACTATGAGGGGCTGAGGTACAAGGGTGCTTGGCACATTTAATGAAGAGCAAGGAGGCACTGTGGCCAGAGTTGTATGAACAGGGTGGTGGGAGGGGGTAAGAAAAGGTTAGGAGAGAGAGATGGAGGGGTGGCGTAGACCATGGTAAAGACTTTGACTTTTATTCTACGGCAGACGGGGAGCTGCTGGGGGGATCTGAGCAGAGGAGTGCCATGGTCTGACTGTAAGTAGACAGCTTGGATGGCTGTGATCCAGGCAAAGGATGATGGGAGCTTGACCGAAAGGATAGTAGGGGAATCTGTGAGAAGTGGTTGAATTCTGCAAGCATTTTCAAGTCCAAACTGATAGGATTTGTTACTCAGGTCTTTTTTTCCCCATGTTACTGTATAGAATGAGTGGCAGAGACATTCCTTCCTGCACTGTACCGATTCTAAATTGAATTCTAATACATTTAATTACTCACCTAAGAATAAGTAATTTTCATGGTAAAAAAAAAAATTGCATAGACTCCTTATCCATATAACAGGTTGTTCCTAAACACAGACTTCATGGTTGACTGCTTGCCATACAAAGACACAAAAGATTTTGTGGACCCCACCTGGCATAGTGCTGTCCTTACTCTTAGTACGCTTTTGGTGGGGGGAAATGATTTGTGTTCAGCTTTAAGCCCACATTCTGGCTGATGAGGGAAAATTTCTGGACTAGAGACAACACACAACGCACGCACGCACGCACACACACACGCACACACAGAGGCAGAGATCCCTGAAAGGAGAATCACAGCTGGAATGAGCCATTGTCTTGAATGGGTGTGTGTTCATCCATATGCAGGTGTGTTGAAGGGGTGGCAGGAAGTAATTAACAACTGCCATACTAATTTTTAGTATAAACATGTACATAAGTGGTTAGAGAAGGGAAAGATGAGAGATGATTGCATAGCAAAGGTGAGATGTAAGCTAGGGCTAGAAAGATCAGTTAGGATAGAAATAAGTAGAGATGAGGCGGAACACATTCTTTTGGGTCTCTTCTTTGTGTCTCTGCTTCGAAGCTGGAAAATTTGGTACCTTTTCCTACCCAATCTGTTTCTGACATTAGGAAGACCAGTTTTAGGAAGCTTTGTTGCTTCTACTTTGAACCAATAAGTTGAAGTCGAATCTCTAGAGCAAACTAATCTACGGTTTGATTGGCTGCCAGAACCCCACTTTAGTGGAGTCAGGCTGTGCTCCTCTTTTCTAATGGTTACAGGTCACAGAAGATGTTGTTGGGCAAATCTTGGAATTAAGAAGGTATTGGGAGTGTGCTCTATACCTCTTCGTTGTTTTTATCCTTATTACCTTGTCCTTCCACCAGCCTTCCTTCTCCTCCTCAATTTACATTCAATTCTCCTATAACACTATATATGTTTCTAAAAAATCAACAAAGCTATGTAAAATGACACAGTAACAACTAAACACTTTATGGGAAAAACATACAGGTTGGGGCACAACACACAATAACTTCATCAGTGACATAAACAGGAATATAGGAACCTAAAGAAAACAGTGGCATAATTTTACACATTTTAAATAGCTAAGAAGTACATAAGTGCTACAATAATTACGGCACTTTACCTTGAAAAGGGCGTGAAGTTGGCTTGCAGAAGTGAACATCATAAGGGTTGCAGCTTGGGAATCATGGTGAAGCGATAGAAGGAAGATTATTTGAGATTGGAAGGAAAGTTGTAAGAAACAGCAGATGAGGGTGAGTGTAGCTCATAACACACTCAGTGAAGTGAAGTAGCTGATCAGTGAGAGAGAGAGAAAAAGAGCGTGTGTGTGTGTGTGTGTGTGTGTGTGTGTGTGTGTTATTCCTGTGTGGCTAGGTTCAACCGGGTGTAGTTTTCTGCATTCACCTAACCTTTCTCATAGACAAGATCTGCAGAAGCGGACCTAAAATTTGCCTCGCCATGTGTTCAAATGATTCTCTGATAGATTAGTGGGCATTGGCATAAATTTTAATTTTCAAAATAAACCTTGAAGCAACTGTACCTTATTTTATATTGATGATTAACTGGCACCTTACTTTTCCCCTGCTTTATTGTTCTCTCCTCATCCTCATAATGTCCAAAGATATTCTTATTTTTACAAAAACTGATCAGTACATCTGTCAAGCAGATAGTTAAACTTATTAAATATTGAATATCCTATCTTCAGAATGCTTGTTTGGGATATGGGAAGTAAAAAGGGTTTTGAAGCCATGAGTTCTGTCCTTTTACAGCTTCAATATGAGTCACCAAGCACAGACATTTGAGGCAAAACAAAATTTCTTAAAAAAAGGTAACAATATATTATGGATCTGATACATCATTGCTGAAGAGATAGGGTGAAATAGAGTTAGTAAGGTAAGATTTCTTAGATTTAAATTTTGATCTAGATCTTAAAGTTGTGGACATGGATTGGAGAAATAAAGGGAACTCCCAACACCCAGAAAGAATGTGGAAATCCTTCAGGTTTTTTCTGTTTCTTTCTCTTCATTTCCTTACGCCCAGCCTAAAAGTGATCTTAGGGTGGCAACAAGCTACGATTACAATCACCAGGAGCCAAAACTATAAGGAAGGGAAAAGCGTGCGTGCTCTCTCTCTGTCTCTCTCTGTCTTTCATAAGTAATTAAGTAAGTAAAGACCCAGCTTCCTGACTGGAAGACTGGAAACGAGAAAGTTGTAGGGATCTGGAAGGCACCAGGGAGATCACAGACAGAGACAACCTCAGGGAATGTAACCCCATGAAGTTGATCATGAGCCCCTGTGCTCATCCCCCAGCCTGAAAGCAAAGGATCTGAGCCAAAGAGCATACCAAAGACTTTGAGAACTGAGGTAAAAGACCACCACCTAGGACCCAGATTGACTAGTGGATGGTGCACACATCAGACAGATGCAAAAAGCACTGCAACATTTTTGAAAACTAAACTGATACCAGAGCCACAGCCTACAGAAAGTGGACTCATTCTAAACCTAATGAAGTCATTTGCCTGCTAAAACAAAAACATCAAAATTCCCCATACAATGTAAACAAGACCAATAGATTCATAACATACTATTCAAAATGTCCAGGATACAGTTCAGAATTGGTAAAACAAGAACCAGGGAAATCTAAACTCGCATTGGGAAGAAAAAGCAATCAAACGATGTTAACACTGAGATAACACTTCGGGTAGAATCATATGACAAAGACTTTAAAGCAGGTGATATAGTGTTCCGGTGAGCAATGGTGAACACTTTTGAGATGAATGGAAAAATACGAAGTCCCTGAAAAAACAGAGGTATAAAGAAGAGCCAAAGAAATATATTAGAACTGGAAAATACAGTAACCAAAATAAAAACCTGACTGGGTGAGCTCACTGGCAGAATGGAGGTGACAGTGGAGTCCATGAACTTGAAGAGAGATCAATAGAAATGACCCCATCTGAAGAAGAGAAAAAGACTCTGGGAGGTTGGAGAGAACAGAGCTTCAGGGACCTGTGAGACAGTAACAGAAAGTCTAACTTTTATGTCACTAGAGTTGCAAAAAAGAGGAGGAGAACCAGACTGAAAAAAATATTGGAAGAAATCATGTGATTGTCGTCATGAGCACTGGGTGTTGTATGTAAGTGATGATTACTGAATTCTCCTGAAACTAATATTTCATTATGCATTAACTAATTGGAATTTAAATCAAAACTTGAAACAAACAAACAAAAAAGAAAGAATGTGAAAACTTCCCATGTTTGGCAGAAGACATAAACTAATCGATTTTTAAAAAGCTGAGTGAAGCCAAACAGAATAAACCCAAAGAAATCCACTCCCAGACACATTATAATCAAATTTTTGGAAACAAAAAATGAATTTAAAAATCTTAAAAGTAGCCAGAGAAAAATGATTTATTCTAAGGGAAAATTATTCAAATGATGATACATTTCTCATCAGAAACCATGGAGACCAGAGAAAGTGCAATCGTGTTTCTCAAGTACTCAAAGAAAAGATTTAACTCGAATTTTTATATCTAGCAAAAAAGAAAGTCTTTGTAATAAAGATAAAACAAAGACACTTTTAGATGAGAGAAAACTAAGAGAATTCATTGCCAGCAGACCTGCTCTGAAATAATTGGTGAAGGAACTTATTCAGACAGAAGGGAAATGGTACCAGAAAGAAACTTGGAACATGAAGAGTGAACGAAGAACAAAAGAAATGTAAGTATAATAGACTTTCTTTCTCCTCTTGAGTTTACGAAATATATTGATACCATCATCTGATAAAGTTTTCATTGTATGTAGGTGTAATATGTAAGACAACTGCAACATGAAAAGAAGAAAGAAAAGAGACCTATATGGATTTGTACACTCCATTTAATGTGATAAAATTTTGATTTTAAGTATATTATCATCCTTAACTATGAACTATACAAAGAATTATCAAAAATGCAATTAATTAATTTATTAATAAAAATTGTTCATGGGTGCCTGGGTGGCTCAGTTGGTTGTGTGTCTGACTCTTGATTTCAGCTCAGGTAACGATAGCAGGGTCATGGGATTGAGCCCTGCATCGCTGGGTGTGGTGCTTGCTTAAGATTTTCTCTCTTTTTCTCTCCTGCCCCCTCCCCTACTTGTGCTCTTTCCCTCTCTTTCTCTCAAATTAAAAAACATGCTCCAATTCCCCAAAAGAGGGGAGAAAAATGGGGAAGAAGAAGGAAAAACAGAGGGAACAGACAGAAAACAAATAATAAAATGTAAACCTGAGTCTAAACATACTAATAACTACGTTAAATGTGTATACACCAATTAAAAGACAAAGTATCACAATGGATATTTTAAATGATGCAACTCTATAAAGTATCTTCAAGAAACTCACTTCAAATATAGGTAGATTAAAAGTAGAAAAATGGCAAAAGATATACCACTCAAACAATAATCAAAAGAAATTTAGAGTGGCTATATTAATAGCAGAAAATTAGACATCAGAGCAAAGAAAATTACTAGGGATAAAGAGGAACTTTACATAATGATAAAAGAGCTAATTCACTAAGAAGAGATAATCCAAAATGTGTATGCACCTAACAACAGTGCTTCAGAATACCTGAAGCAACAGCTGGCAGAGCTGAAAGGAGAGACAGACAATCCATAATTATACTTGGCAACTCTAACACTCCTTTCCCAGTAATTGATAGAAATATTGGACAGAAAATCAGCAAGGATATGGAGGAACTGACAACCGACTGGATCTAATTGATATTTTATAGAACGCTCCCCCCAGCAATAGCTCAATCCACATTCTTTTCAAGTGCACATGGAACCTTTGGCAAAATAGACAATATTCTGGATCATAAAAGGAACATTAATTTAACAGATTTAAAATCATACAAAGTAAGTTCTCTAACCATAATGGAATTAAACCAGAAGTCAATAAGAGAACGATAACAGGAAAATCTGCAAGTACTTGGAAATTCAACAACAGATTTCTAAATAATGCATGGGTCAGAGAGGGTCTTAAGTAAAACTAGAAAATATTTTGAACTGAGTGAAAATGAAACATATCAAACAGTGATTGAAACAATATATACTGTAATGTGTACTATCATACAAAATAGGCCACTTACCGATATTTGAATGCTGACACCATTATTTATTCATCATAGACACACACAAAATCCATACAATACTCAAATAGTGAGTATCAAGGCATTGTATATTCACCTATTTGGTAAAATAGGCTAGTTAATTTGGCAGGTAAGTATTAAATAATCATAATAATTACAATCAGGTGACTATTTCAAGGAGAAAGTAGAAAACCTAACAAAGTAGGATGATGCGGCTAAAGCAGTGCTTAGAGGGAAATTGATAGCATTAGATGTTTCTGTTATGGAACAAGAAAGGTCTCATCAGTCTGAGTTTCTGCCTAAAGGAAAGAAAAAAGGAGAGAAAATGAACCCACAGCAAGCAGAAGGAAGGAAATAGTGAAGATCAGACCACAGATTCTAAAAGCATAACAAGGGGAAACTATCCATATTTGATAGCTTAGAGATAGTGGACCAGTTCCTCACAAGTCATAAACTATAGAAATCCATCTAAGGTGAAATGGAGGGTGCCTGGGTGGCTCAGTCGATTGAGCATCCAACTCTTGATTGTGGCTCAGGTCATGATCCCAGGGTCGTGGGATCAAGCCCTGTGTCAGGCTCTGCGCTGAGCATGGAGCCTGCTTAAGATATTTGTTCTCTCTCTCTCTTTCTCTCTCTCCCCTCCCTCCCTCCCTCCTGCTGCCACTCTCCCTCACTAACGCACAGTTTCTCTCTCTCTCTCTCTCTCTCTTTCTCTCTCTCTCTCTCTGTGTGTGTGTGTGTGTGTGTGTGTGTGTACATGTATGAAATGGATAACCTCAACACTCCTCTATCTGTTAATTGAATTCATAATTAAAAAGAATAAAATTGGAGGACTCATTTGAAAACTTGTAATAATATAAGTACAATAATCTAGGAAGTATGGTATTGGCAAAAGGAGAGGCACCTAGTCCAATGGAAGAGAATTCACACAAGTGTGATTCACACAAGTGTTACTGTTTGCTTTTTGACAAAGATACATAGACAGTTTAAGAGAGAATATATAGTTCTCTCAACAAGTGATGTTAAAAAATTAACTTTGATGGGGCGCCTGGGTGGCTTAGTTGGTTAGGTGGCCGACTTCGGCTCAGGTCATGATCTCGTGGTTCATGGGTTCGAGCCCCACGTCAGGCTCTGTGCTGACAGCTTGGAGCCTGGAGCCTGCCTCAGAATCTGTGACTCCCCCTCTTTCTCTGTCCTCTTCCCATCTCATGCTCTGTCTCTGTCTCTCAATAAATAAACCTTAAAAAAAATTTATAAAAAAAAATTAACTTTGACCATATGCAGAAAAAACGAACTTTGACTTAAATCTATTACATTATACAAAAATTAGCTGAAAATGTATCAGTTCTAAATGATCCATGAAATTCATGATACATGAAATTTTAAAAATTCATCTGGACTGTATCAAAATAAAAACCTTTGCTTTACAAAAGATATTCTTTTTTTAAGTTTACTTATTTACCTTGAGAGAGAGAGAAAGCATGAATGAGGGACAGAGAATCCCAAGTAGGCTATGTGCTGTCAGTGCAGAGCCCAATATGGGGCTCGATCCCACTAACAACAAGGTCATGATCTGAGCCAAAAATCAAGAGTTGTACGCTTCACCGACTGAGCCACCCAGGAGCCCCTGTAAAAGATACTCTTAAAAAAACAATGACGGGGCGCCTGGGTGGCTCAGTCGGTTAAGCGTCCGACTTCGGCTCAGGTCACGATCTCGCGGTCCGTGAGTTCGAGCCCCACGTCAGGCTCTGGGCTGACAGCTTGGAGCCTGGAGCCTGTTTCAGATTCTGTGTCTCCCTCTCTCTCTGCCCCTCCCCCGTTCATGCTCTGTCTCTCTCTGTCTCAAAAATAAATAAATGTTAAAAAAAATTAAAAAAAAAAAAGAAAAAACAATGACAAGACACTAAGTTGGACAAAATACACAAATCACATATCCACAAAATGACCTGTATCCAGTATATACAAAGAACTCTCCCAATTTTATAGCAAAAAAGCAGACAGTCTAATTTAAAAATAAATAAAAATGATTGAACAGATGCTTCACTAAAGAGGATATAAGGATGACAGATACACATGGGAAAAGTTGTTCACCAACACTAGCATCAGGGAGCTGCAAATTGAAACCATGACAGGATACAACCCTACAGCTATTTGAGTGGCTAAAATATAAAACACGGTACCAGATGCTGGTGCGGATGTGGAGCAACAGGAGCTTTTATCTGTTGCCGGTGAGAAAGTTAAATGGTGCCCCCAGTCTGGAAACAGTTTGGCAGTTTCCTATAAAGACAAATACATATTTAAACCATATGACCTAGCAATCCTCCTGGGTATTTACCCTAGAGAAATGAGAACACATGCTCATTTAAAAAAAAAACTGTACATAAATGTTTATAAGCACAATTGATGATAGCCAAAGACTGGAAACAACCCAAATATACTTAAGTAGATAAATAAATAAACTGGGGTACTTTGATACCATGGAGTATTACTCAGCAGTGAAAAGGAATGGACTACTGATACACCCCACATCTTGATGGATCTTAAAGGCATTGTGCTGACTGAAAAACGCCAGACTCACAAGACTACAAGCTGCATAAACCCCTTTCTAGGGCATTCCTGAAAAGATAGGATTGTAATGATTGAGAACCAATCAGTGGTTGTCATGGATTAGAGAGTGGTGTGAGTACTAAGGGGCAGCAGGAGGGAGTTTTGGGGGTGATGGAAGTGTCAGATATCGTGATTGTAATGAGTGTTAACATGTGTTAAAAGTCAGAGAACTGCATTCCTCTCCCAAATCAATTCTGTGGTGATAGTTTTTTTTTTTTTTAAGTTTATTTATTTTGAGAGCGAGCGGGTGGGGGGAGAGGGAGAAAATAGAATCCCAAGCAGTCTCTGCATTAGCAGCGTGGAGTCCGACGCTCAACCAGCTAAGCCACCCAGGCACCCCTTGGTGATAACTTTAAAAGTAAAAATTGAAGCAAATCAAAATTTTTTGGCATGGTGATAAAAAGATGTAACTATGCTTGAAGGACCTTCTAAAATAAAAGGATTCCTTTTATACATAAAAGAAGTTACATGTATTAAGTGTCCAGCATTGATGTCACCATGAGTTGAGTTCCAAAGCTGCCAGGCTGAAAACCAGGCACACCTAAACAGTTATGTCATTGGGAGCCCCTGCTAAGCTACTTGTCAAGGAATCTACACCGTGGAGGAAATATCCAACTATGACCCATTAATGTTCTCATCGCTAGAGTCAACACAAAGAAAGGTCTTTCCTAGCCTTAGCCTAAGAAATGGGTGGAATAGATTTGGGCATCAGAGTGCTAGGCCACTCATGCAAGTTCTAATGTATTAAGAATGTAAAGCCTTGGGCGCCTGGGTGGCGCAGTCGGTTAAGCGTCCGACTTCAGCCAGGTCACGATCTCGCGGTCCGTGAGTTCGAGCCCCGCGTCAGGCTCTGGGCGGATGGCTCGGAGCCTGGAGCCTGTTTCGATTCTGTGTCTCCCTCTCTCTCTGCCCCTCCCCCGTTCATGCTCTGTCTCTCTCTGTCCCAAAAATAAATAAAAACGTTGAAAAAAAAATTTTTTTTAAAAAAAGAATGTAAAGCCTTGAGGGGCACCTGGGTGGCTCAGTCGGTTAAGCATCCAGCTCCTGATTTCGACTCAGGTCATCATCTTGCAGTTCGTGAGATCAAGCCCCGCTGTCAGCACAGAGCCTGCTTGGGATTCTCTCTTCCCTCTTTCTCTTCCCCTCCCCAGCTCTCTCTCTCTCTGTCTCTCTCTCTTTGTCTCTCTCCCTCTCTCAAAATAAATATATTTTTTTTTTAAATTTTTTTTTTTCAGCGTTTATTTTATTTTTGGGACAGAGAGAGACAGAGCATGAACGGGGGAGGGGCAGAGAGAGAGGGAGACACAGAATCGGAAACAGGCTCCAGGCTCCGAGCCATCAGCCAGAGCCTGACGCGGGGCTCGAACTCACGGACCGCGAGATCGTGACCTGGCTGAAGTCGGACGCTTAACCGACTGCGCCACCCAGGCGCCCCAAAAAAATAAATATATTTTTAAAAGAATGTAAAGCCTTTAAAACATGACAATGTTTTGAATAGGAGACTCTGGATATTGGAGCAATGTGGTTTTTTCACAATGGTCAGGAGAGTTCAGGAATCTCTGTGTTTTTTATGCAATATAGACATGTGTTTGCCTATAGTTTCCGTTCTTTTATTTATTGGGCAGGGGGCAGACATAACATCATAGAGAACAAGAAAATTTCAGTCCTGATATTTTTGTCTTCATCTCACCATAGCCAGCATTCTGGAATCTCTTTCAAACATGTACCTTCCTGTTGGTTAAAGGTGATTATTTAAAAACAAACAGACCACACGAAAAAACACAGTTTCTAAATTTTTGTAATAGTAATTGGAAATGTAAATTAGTTTCAATCATATTCCTTTTGTTCTCCTGGTTTAAAATTCATGGTTACGGTTATTTTACATTCACAACTGTTAAAACAGTGTGGCTGAGCAAGGTGAAATGGTTTAAGGTGGGAGCCTATTGGCAGGTGAGACCCCCTACAGGCCTGTTCCTGACAGCAAGCCCAAGTTGCCTCCACCAGCTTCTGCCCGCTTGTGCTAGCTCTAAAGGGGAACAGTTTTCCAACAACGATGTTTTCTTTCCTTCTCTGTTATAATGGTTGTGATTGTATGCCATTTCATATTAGGCTTAGCAAATTTACATCTTCATCTTCAGCTGATAATGTACCACTTTGCTCTTTTTGTTTCTGTTTGGAGAGCATAGGGTTCTAGCTCCTACACTGTGGATATACCTCGTGGGATTTTATTAGCATTAAAAAGTGTTTGAAGCTGAATTCTATGGGTGGGACTGCAGACCTTATCCAAAGATATCTCTGGAGTATTTCCACTTTTATCTACTTTATTTATGAGGTTGCTGTATTAAAGTTTATCTGTAAAAATAGGTTCCATTACTAAGAAACTGTTTGAAAACCACTCACCTGGACAGATAAAATTCACAGATAATGAGAACTTGAATTCATTACCAATCATCTCCACTTCCCATCCCTCTAAACTTTTAGAATGTTGCTAACAGAAACATTTGACTGATTTTATGCCTTATTTACTCACTATGGGCACAGTGTTTATTAAATACCTACTATATTCCAGTACCAAATTACAAGAAGGTGTATTACTTTTTCTCACTTCGCTGGTTGAAAAACTGCTGAGAAGTGAAGTGGTCTAAGGCAGGAAAGGGGAAGAATAAGGATGTGGATTATCTGCATCCGATTAATTGAGCACCGCAGTGTGTGCGTTCAAGGTGGCGGTGACTCAAGTGAGATAGGTGGGTGGTAACAAATGATTTGAGAGAAACAGACCTGCTGGAGCTCAGATAGAGGCACTTCTGTTATAGTCATTGAGAATTACAGAACAATTAGAGCCGAGAGGAATGCAGAAAAAAAACAATACACTTTTTCTTGTCAATGTAACCTGCCAGAGAATCAAATAAAATGCAAGCATTATGTAGGCTTAGGAACTAGGGAATGCTTCATTGTTGATCCTCGAACTTTTCTGTTCAAACCCCAGGTAGAGAATGATAGAGCATGAAAGGTGAGATGGAAAAACGAACTGAGGAATGGGATCTTAAATCTGTTGAAGCTGGAATGAAGCCTGTCTCAGGAAACTGAGGACAATTTTTTTTTTTTTAAGGGGAGGGAAAGCATTAGTAGGATATATTATCAAAGGGCTTCCCACGCTTTACAGCCTAGATGTGTAGAGCCTGGGCAGGTTTTTTGTTTCTGTTTTTCTGATTTTTTTTCAGATATAATTTCTTTAAAAACTTTGTTTAATGTTTATTTATTTTTGAGAGAGAGAGAGACACACACATAGAATCCAAAGCAGCCTCCAGGCTGTCAGCACAGAGCCCGACGCAGGGCTCGAACCCATGGACCGCGAGATCACAACCTGAGTCAAAGTCGGAGGCTTAACCGACTGAGCCACCCAGGTGCCCCATAGTCTCAAAGCTTTTTAAGAAAAAGTTATAGGAAATTGCTGTTTCCTTCATTTTAGGTGAAAGCAGTTGAGAGAAAACACATTCATAGCTATGTGTTTTATTCCAGGAAAAGTATATTAGCCAGTTTTTTTGTTTAACACTTCTCTCTAGAATGGTGTGGTTTCCTATTGAACGTAGAAGGCATTCTAGGTAAGTTTTCCATAGGAAAGACCAGGTCTTGGTTACAAGCAAGCTTCATTTCTAATTAAACAAGTGTCTAATACTGTGATTTTTATAATGCACTCTGAAAAGAAAGGACAAAGAACAGCCAGATCAGATTTTTGTTGGCTCTGTTTTTGCAGTGCTGGTGTCATTCTGGAAAATTGGAATAACGTAGACAAGGAATTAGTGAATTACACATGCATATGTGTTAATACCCTCCCTTTTGTTATGGTTTTTTTCATTGTTTACCAAAATTAATTGATATTTGAAAAGTATATGTACATTGAGGTGTTACTGATTGTTTTATTGTACAAAACATCGTGCAGGAAAATCACGAGAGATATACCATGAGTCATAAGTCATGTTAATAGCTACCTGAAATTCCCTATAGAAAGTCCAAACCATTGGATCCACTAAATGATCTCTCAATAAGTAAATTATTTCTTATCATGTATTATGATGGTGACTGGTTAGGAAAGGAAATCTGTGATCTTAGCACCTAGTGGCCATGTTGGGTCTAAGATACATGGATCTGTTTCCATTGACTTTGCTGGCTAGAATAAGATAATGACCAAAGGTAGTTTGACCAGTAGAACTGAATACTAACAAAAACTCATTCTTAACTAATGAAATAAGAAGACAAGGAAGGCATAAATGTTAAATCTGCTTATGCCTACTGTACTTCTCTTCTGTCCTGCCATCAATTATAAGGTAAATACTACTGATTTAGTGGTAGCATTTCAGGGGAAAAGAAATTTGTTAGCAAGGATAGCGGCTATAAAATAAATCTTTGTTTCAGAAGCATTAGGATGTGATGATAGGTGTCTTAGAAGCAAGGCAAGGACTTCAGTAATAGCCAAGGCATACTGAATGGTTATCACATGCTGAACAGTACACTTTTGCCAAACACCTTATAAGCATTATCCGTTTAGTCCTCACAGCACTCTCATGGGTATTTCACAGATGGGGAAACTGGGGCTTGGAGAAGTTAAGTGGCTCATCCAGGGACTCCACTTACAGTAAATGTCAGAGCCAGGATTTAAGGCAGTGTGTTCAACTCTAGAAGCCACACAGTTAACCACTGTTTTGTACATTTACCCTCTATCATTAACGTAACACCTTACACCAAAAGGAAAAATTTAGAGCCATCAGCAAAGGCCTCTCCAGATCTACCTCTTCGCTTTTTATTTTACTTTATTTTTTTATGAGGTTTTTTTTTTTTTTTTTTATTTCAGAGAGAGCACGCGAGCAGGGGAGAGGGAGAGGGGAAGAGAGGAGGAGAAGGTGAGAGAGAAAGAGAGAGAGAGAGAGAGAGAGGGAAGGAGGGAGGGAAGGAGTGAATCTTAAGCAGGCTCCAGGCACAGCGCGGAGCCCCGCACAAGGCTCATTCCCATAACCCTGGAATCATGACCAGAGCTAAAATCAAGAGTCAGGTACTCAACCAACTGAGCCACCCAGGCGCCCCCTACGTTTTAAAGTGATAACTGACTTTCCCCAACAAAAAACAAACACCATTTTTAAAGTATTTGTCAGCATCACTGTTGATATTTATTGTTGTGTATGTGAGTCTACAATATCATGTGAAACTATTGGTCACTTTAAAACAATTTTCATAGCTACAGTATCTGTCTTTTAATAGGCTGTAAGGTGTATAACCTCATTACAGATTGACATATAAAGACACTAGAACAAAACAAAGACTGTAGAGGTACATTAAGGGTTTGTCGTAGCCAAATGTAACCAAAAAAATTTTTAACTAAACATATACTATTTACTGTTGCAGACACTGTTGTAAGCATTTTCTCTATTTAAGCTCTTAATGTGCATTATAATTCTGTGAGGCACTATTGTCATCCCTGTTTTACAGATGAGGAAATAGACCGACAGCTTAGATGCCTTGCCCAAGATCACATATCTGCTCAAGGGTAGAACCAGGATTTGGATCTGGACTGGTTCCAGAGTCTGTGGTCTTAAGAACCACACTATATTGGCCTCATTTCATATTTTGACATTTAGTAGTTTAAAATATCTTGGTTTCAGTGAGTGCCCTTCTTGTAAAAAATTTATGCCGCTGGGTCTCCTCATCCTCCCTGTACCGGAAGCTCGGGAGTCCTGGGGTAATGATATAATCCTGTCCTCTAAGGGATTGCAGGACTTTAAACAGAACTGGCATATTAACCACAAAGAGATTAAAAATGAGGAAATACTTGGTTCGATTTCAACTTGTTAATTGTTGGAGAGATTGTAATCGAGTCAAGTCTTTACTTCTTTACAATAATTGTACTGAAGTCTTACCACCCCATCGTGTTTTTAAAATCACTTGCTTATTTCACCAACGACTTTTAGTTAGAATTACAAGAGTATATTGTTTAGACTTGGCTCTTGAATGAAGCACACCAAAATTTAAAAAGGAAAAAGGAAAAATGCAAATTCTTACAAGTGCCTGTTTGGTTTATTTCAGGGAACTTCCCAGAGGCAAGTGTTTATAGCTAATAGTTATTATACTCAGTACCAGTTACCTAGGACCTATTGTATGCCAGGTACTGTACTCTGTTTTGCACGTATTATCACATAATAGCACCTTAAGGTGGTTTTTCCTCCCAGTTTACAAATGAGAGGAGAGGTTACATGGTCTCTGGGCACCTCAGTTTTTTCCTTTGTAAAACAGAGAAGGAGAATGCTTCTTTATGTTCTAATAGAAATTTCTAAGTCCAGATGAAAATGACCTCAAGTGAACATACAGAGGTCCGTGTGGAACATAAACTTTACTTTTAAGAGCTCACATTTTATATCTTTCCAATCAAAGACATAATTTCTAAAAGGTCCAACGTAGAGGACCAAAGGAGAACAAAAATTATACAATTAAAACAACACAGTTAAATATCGGGTCCCTAATTAACAACAGCGATACACATTGAAAAGCATCTTCTTCGGCTTGGGCAGTTTCTCCTTGCATGCCTTTACCTCCGGCCCCCAGGCCAGTGCCCTTTGCTTTTGCTGTGTGCTTCGGCCACTTTGACTCATGGTGGGCTGTGCCTGAAACGTGGCATTGTGGCAGCCTAGCCATGGGAGCGAGGTGCCAGGTGCCTATGCGTGGACTGCTGCTCCGGTACACTAAGCAAGTATTTGAGGTTGAAAACTAGCCACAAAGGAACTGATTAACACAGAGGATGACACAGTGGCAAGTGTATGAATGAAAAGTGGCATATTAAAAAGATCAAGGGGCTTGGACACTGAAAACCTGGAATCAAGTCCTGGCTCTTCCACTTACTAGCTGCATGACATAGGCCAAGTCCATAACCTTTTTGAGTCTCAGCCTTCTTATCTGTAAAATGAAGATAATCAGAATAGCTAGTTCATTTATTGAAGATAACATGGGAGAAAGCATAATGCAAGGGAGATTGATCTCAAAACTAGAAAGTGTCAAATGGATATTAATACATTATGCTAACTTTCGTTAAGCCTCTCCTTCAGTAGAGTGTGATTTAACACACTCATAGCATTCAAGAAATCTCTGTCAATTTTAAATAGCATGTATATATGGACTTAACATTTTTACCTTAATTAATCCTACACCAGCCAAGATGTACACCAGCCTACATTTCATGCCAAGATGTGAGATGTTGTTTGGCAATAAAAAACTGTAGCTATCTCATTCCTACCTATGAGCCATCATTCTACTTTTCACTACAGCCATTTTCCTAAGAGATTATCAAACTGACCATAAGTATCCCATTCACTGACCTGATCTGGGATTGTGAACAGATGACTCCACCTTGATGAGCTCTGTAAATTAAGGCAAATAGTGCTAATTTCATCCTACCTCACAGAGCTTGTTGTAAGGATCAAATACTTTGAAGAGCATGGCGTACTATACAGGTGCAAGGGACATGCATAAAAAAATGAATGTGATCGTTAGAGGCCTCTCAGTATAGCATCAGAAGTAAAACACAATTCTGTTAGAAAATGGAAGGTAAACATGCCACTAAAAATTTACAGAGGGGTGCCTGGGTGGCTCTGTCATTTGAGTGCCCAACTCCATTTTTAAAAAAATTTTTTTAATCTTTATTTTTGAAAGAGAGAGAGACAGTGAGCAGGAGAGGGACAGAGAGAGAGGGAGACACAGAATCTGAAGCAGTCTCCAGGCTCCGAGCTGTCAGCACAGAGCCCGATGCCGGGCTCAAACTCACGAACTGTGAGATCATGATGTAAGCCGAAGTCGGTCGCTCAACCAACTGAGCCACCCAGGTGCCCCAAGTGCCCAACTCCATTTTAGCTCAGGTCTTGATCCCAGGGTCGCAAGATTCTTAAGATTCTTTCTCTCTCACCCTCTGCCTCCTCCCCTCCTTGCAGGCTCTCTGTCTCCCTCTCTAAAACAAGGAAAAAAAAAAAAAGGGCAGTTGTCATGAGGAGGGGGTAGATGAATGGAAATGTCCGCATTTGACTGCAATACAGTGTCAGAGAAGGCACACCCATACCAGACTGTCAGCTCCTGCGATCTTACAGTTTCTCTCCTTCTCTGGTGTAGCCTCAGCAGCTAGAACAGTGCCTGGCATGTGATAGATGTTCATTTTGTTGGAAGAATGAACAGTAGTCTTTGTGATCGGTTCAGCACACTAGCAGTGTGAAGGTAGGCCGACTTTGGCTAACATCCTGTGGCTTGGGTTGGCCATGGCACTCTTGTCCTAGTTGTCCATGTGAAGCAGAACTTGTTCTGAGATGTCACTTAACTCAGAGTTCACCTTAACATCTAGGTCAAATTCCAAAGCCAAATTTTCATCCTAAATGTTAAATCCATTTATTTACAGTAGCCATGTACATTTATTTAGTAACTGTTGATATTACCCATCACAGACCCTCAGGAACCAGTTATTAAGATACTAGAGAGCTAACCAAACATTTTGCCTATTTTTTGTGGGTGAACTGAGAAATGGTAGAGAATTTCTATTTTAACGAGGTAGATATATTTGGGTTGCTATGCCAGGGAAGAAGGACCAGTGCTAGCTTTTGTTAAGAAAACAAACAAACAAAAAAAAAACAGGTCAAGTTGTAGTTTTCACTCTAGTTTAGATCCGGAAAGAAACCCTAGAAATTACCTAATCCAGGAAACCCTTCCTTTTTTCCACATAAGATGTCATGAAGAACCCCCATCTGTAAAACAGAATAATGTTTTTTTCAATATAGATGTCTGTTTTAACTTTATAACATTTTTGTTTGTTCATTTCTCAGTGACAATACTAGTTAATATGGTGCGGTCTTATATATCTTAAAATTTCGCATGTAGTATATGTGAATGTGCCTATTTTGAATTTCTTCTGATGAATATGTACTTTAATCAATGAAATCATACATTTGGAGAAGCTTCGGGGTTGTACAAATGGAACACATTTGAAAAACACAGATCCAGTCATTTTATAGATCAGCAGGTTGGAACCATAATCTACAGAACCTTATTCTGTCTCCACATGTTGCTTCTTGATATGATGATATTAGTGACATTAATCTGAACACGGCTGACTACTTTAATGCTCCCACATTTCAAGGATTTCTCCTACCTATACATAAATGAATGTTTCTAGGCCCTCTTAAGGTTCCAGTGTAATCCGGGGTACCTTACAAACCTTTATTTGTGTATTATTATCTCTTGTGGTTTGAAGTTTATTTTTAAATTTTTCATTGTGGTATTAATACATGATTATAGGTAGTTGAGTGTTTTGGGGAGGCATGGCATTCACCTAGAAATATGTCATTTGACAAAAGGAACGCTTTTAAAAGGAAGGCAGTAAATTCAAGGTAGAGTCCCAGAATTGTCCTCAGTCCCAGGGAAGACCTCACGGCCAATATTTGGGTATTTCAACATCTGCAGTGTTAAAGCCAGCCTTGTCTCCCAAGATGGAAATTGCCATGTGCAGATGACTGGATAGAAAATGGTGTACATTCTATATAATCTTCTACTGCAGAATGCGACCAGTGGCACTTCCCCTAAAAAAAATAAATTACCCGAAATTTGCAGCACATTCATATTCAATTTCATCACAGCAGATGCTCATTAGTATGTTGTTATTAATTGGTATTCACTTTAGGTTTTGTTTAAAATGAAGATAATAATTAGGTTTTAATTACTGCATCATTCGTGGGGGGGGTTGTCTGTGGGGAGACGGATAGAGTGAAATGCTTCTTAAAGCCCGGAACTATTTCCTGATGCTTATTCAGCAACGTGTGTTGCCAAAGACTTTGAAAAATAACTTCATCTTTATTAAAAAAATAGGACTAGAATTCTGAAATGAAGAAATTGCTGTGTGTGTTTTTTTAAGCCCATCGTTATCAAGAACTCACTGTGAATTGTCTACTTGATGGACATACTGAATCAGATGATAATGTGCACTACCATTCTTTCTAATCAAATTACCAAAAAGACTTCTTGGAAAAGTAACCCTCACAAGCGGCTGATTAATGAAGTGGTGGCAATGTTTTGTATTAGAACTAATTGAAGTAATCCAAATAAGTTATTTCTGTAGCCTATGGAAATAATTTCCTTTGCAAAGAAGTACAGTGGAATTGGCAAACCAGTATTTTTCCCTCTCTGTTGTTCCATATTTGCAAAATAGCTAAGTTAATACAGATATTGCAAATAAAATGGGGGGGGGGGAATCTAATGTGATTGAGAGGCAGAGGAAGCAAGAAAGCTTATTTCAGTCTTTTCATAATTAAGACTGATAATTTATATAAGCCTTAAAGGTGTATGGAAAGTAAGGGGTACTGGAATTCTAAAAGCGTATCTTTGCTAAAACACTAGAAATAGCCATTTTTAACACATTCGTAAAAAAGGGGCATTCGTATTCCAGAGTTTAAACATACTCCTTGGATAGAACTTTTTGGAGCACCTCTCACGAGCATGGCATTGGGTTTTCCAAATATATACAAATTCTGACCCCCTGGAACCTTACAGACTAGTTGGGAAAAGTACAGGATCTGTCCTATATGCCCTGTGTGCTGTGTGCCCATTCCTGAGTGGTTTTTTAGCCTCATTTTACCAATGAAAAAATTGATGTGTGACTAGGTGAAGCAGTGTGTCCAGAGTCACCCCAGCCTTTACATGATAGAACTGACTTTCAAACCAGATTCAGTCTGACCCCACAACCAGTCTGCCATGGGGAGATACACACGGGAAACATTCAAAATCATTTCAAGGGACTAGTGTTGTATCATTAGGCAATACGTTGAGACTCATTGAGAGGTGGGAGACACATTCTGCGAATGCTTTCTTTCCACATTCATTGAGGGCCAACTATACACCCGGCTCTGGCCTGGGCACCAACAGTGCAGAGGGAAGTTCACATAGACCCTGCCCTCTGGAGCTCACGTCCTAGAAGGGGCGAGGGTCTTTGAAATAGTGAGGATTACCTGGAGTGTGATCTCTGCGCCAGAGGGATGTGGTAAAGCATTGGCACCCAGAGAAGAGGCGACTGCCTCTTTATCAGGTGCGAAGTGAGCAAATCAAATGCTGGAGGCTTGGCAGGCTCCCCAGAACCTGGGATGACTGTGAGGTCTGATGAGGTAGGTAGAAACAGAGTGCCTCTTGAGGCAGGGCTGGAAGGACAGGCCTGCCCGAAGGGGCAGAATCACCCGGGCCATTGCGCAGAAGGACAGAGCACGAGGCCTGTCTGCCCAGAGCAGGTGATGGTGAGGAGTGGGGCGGGTGTGGGGCCAGGCTGCCACTGGAGAGGCCTGAGGAGAACTCCTGAGTAAGCCTCATGGCTCGAGCTCTCTCTGGTAGATGGTGAGAGTACTAGTAAGCATTTTTCAGCCAGGGCTGTCCTGAGGCAAATTTTCATTTCTAGACTTGTATCTTATGGTCCCTGTGAGCGCCAGCAGGGTTTAGAGTTCTGAATCTGCTTCATGCCATGATGCCTGGAGTAAATTCTGTCCTGAGCTTTTGCAAGGTAATGGGGTTTGATACACCCGTTGTTGTTTTGTTTTACAGTTAGAGTCAGTGCTGGTTTATTTGTGTTCATAGTACAAGAATGATGTTTAATCATCAAAAATACTTTGGGGTAAATTTGGGAATTAGGGCAGTCCATTTTCCTTCCTGATTGATATTGTTCAGGCTTAAACCAAGTGGGCTTGACCTCTGTGAGTATATACTAGTTAATGTGAGAGGGCAGGCCTTGTATCTTCTAGGTTGTATTAGGAAGGTAACTTGAGGTTAAGATTTTGCCGTGGATAATCTCTAGGGTTGTGAACCCACCTCTTCATACCTCAAGGGATTCAATTTAGAAGCAAGTTACGTTTACTTTTGAGTTGGTAAAGAGGTAGTTTTAGCTAACTTCTACCCTATCCCTACAATGAGGGAGAGAGAGAGTAGACTGGTTATATTGCCACAAGAAAATCTTAGATAAAATAAAAACCCATGTATTGTCAAACTAGTTCAAAGTAAAGTCGGTTGAAAACCAATACTAAAACCCCTTTGGAAACAGTTTGGCAGTTGCTACTAAAGCTGCAAATTTGCATGCCCTATGATCCAGCATTTCCATTGGTAGGTGTTAGAATCAACAGAAATGTACACTTATGTGCCTCAAAGGCATATACAAGAATATTCACAGCAGCTCCATTCCTAATAGCCAAAAAACTGGAAACCACCTAAATATCCATCATTCATAGAATAGATAAGCAGATTGTGATCTATTCATTCAGTGGAATACTTTATGGCAATAAGAATGAACAAACTCCTTTTATGTGCAACAATGTGGATGAATCTTGCAAGTAGAATGTTGAGCAAAAAAAGCCAGAGAGAAAAAGAGTGCAAACTATATGATTCTGGGCACATGAAGTTACTGGGTTTTTTTTTTTTTATTTTAAGGCAAATCTTTTGTTACCCTTGGTGGGGGAAGATGGTTAGTAGCTGGGAGGGGATGCTGGTAATGTTCTGTTTCTTATTATGGGTGCTGATTACAGAGATGTGTTCACTTTGTACATCAAGCTGCACACTTATTATTTGTGCACTTTTGGTGTATAGATTATAATTCACCAACAAAAAAGCAAATCAGGTTCAACATTGCCCTGTATTTATGTAAGGGAAAATATGTCCTGTCCTATTCTTGAAATAATATGCTTGGACAAGCAACCATCTTTCTCAAAAATGGTTCTCAGGAAATCTCAAGCTATTTTGGTCAGTGTGAATTCCTTTATCTCAAGCCAGGCTGGAGGGGTAAGAGTGCCTGGTTCTAAAAGTTTCTCCAGTACAGATTATCTATAGCACAGCGATTCTCATCTTAGACTACCCACCAGAATCACCTAGGAGCAATGCCCATCCCCAGCATTCCACTGCATTCTTAGTTGTTCCAGGGGCGAGGTCTGAGCCTCAGTATTTTTTTTAAAAAAGCTCCCAGGTGATTCCGATGTGCAGTCAGGTGAGGGACCACTGATCTAGAGCCTCATCAGAAATCTCAGGAGAGAGACCAGGAACTATAAATAAATGGAAAGAGAACTACCTTGGAGAAAGTGAAGTTTGCATTGTTTCTCATGTAAACCAATTACAGGATTTTACAAAAAGTATCAGAACCAGTGGCATTGAAACATTTTCCTTTTCCTTGAATTTCTCCCACAATATCTTTTTAAGTACCTCCTCTGCGCCAGGTCTGTCGGAGTGGAATTCCTTCCCTACCTCTATGTATGTACGGGTCTCACGCTTATTACTGTGTTAACACTCCGAGCAGCCACGTCAAATGCGGAGTGTGATACACACAGTAGCTGTTTCAGCTCAGCATTGTCCTTACAAAATCACAATCAGCCACTTTGGTACACGATGTTCTAACTATAAAGGGAGACTGAAAGAAGCCTAGGCACCGTGTTGAGTGCAATTTTCAAGGAAAGAGCGAGAAATCGAACATTTTAAACCAATAAGTAAAAGCTAGAGAGAGAAAGAAATGTTAAAATATCATCTTATTTTCTTGAAGTATTTTCCATCCAATCTTGTACAGTCACAATGAGCATTTAAGTGTGAGGGAAAAAAAACCCGTTGAACGGCTCAGAAGACTAGAGGGTGTCAGGTTTCTTGATTAGAAGATTTTATCATCAAAGGCAAAAGAGAAAAGATGGTAATGATAAAAAAAAAAAAAAGCCCTCCGAGTGATCACAAATTAATGGTGCAAAATCAAGAAAACAAAAGTAGGTGTTATTCTTGTTCATTTAAACTATAGTTTTCTCCATTTCATGTGCGTTCTTTAAAACCACTTAATTGTATTTGACATTGAAAATCTAATAGGGCCTTTTGTTTTCAGCCAATTTACTAATTGCAAAATATGTCAGGAATCAAAAGGGCAGGAGGTGTTGGTATATTTTTTTAAAATATATAACTCCTTTTTAATTTTTTTCCCTATTTTCCTTATCCATTTAGGCAGTGACTTTCAATTAGCCTGCCTACTAATATCAGGTCACTAAACTCCGTGGCTGACGCTTTATTCCTTCATGTGGGTTGTCACTCGTTTGCTTCAGTTGGCTGGCAAAGGTTGTTGTATATCCATTACCAGCAACACAGCACTTTGCATTTCTGAATTGACAAGCAGCTATATTGACCCAGCGCTTATTATGGGTCAACAGCTGCGTTAACCAACGGAAGGACTGAGGGGCAATTAAAATGAATTGGCAAAAATATATCTTCCTAATTTACTCCAATTTGTTATTTATGCTAACATTGTATGGCTTCTATGGTGACACTAAACAGAATGGACCCAATAATGGCAATTAACATAAAAATATAATGGCTAATCAAATTGACAGCAACTGTTTCTCATCATCTCGACACACAATACATTATCAAAACAAACTATTATGAAGGAGGTAATTTCAGTGTTCTATTCAACCTGCAGCATGTGTGCAGTCAGGGAGATGTGTACCAGCAATTACTGCTGAATCTAAAAAACTAAACAAATAACTTAATCGCTGTCGTCCTCCTTTTTTTTCCCCCCAGGAAGCAGTAATCAGGATTCGCTAAAAATAACTGGTGTATAATAGTATAATGATGATGCATATTGTAGAATAGCTAATAAGAAATAAAATAGGCTTCTAGGTGTATACTTTTTAAAATAGGTTCAGGTAAAGAAAGAGATAGTTGTGGAAGGAGTGGACACAAAAAGAGACAGTAGCCCTGGCTGATGATGAATAGCTCCATGTCGGTTATTCCTGCAGTCTAATATTTATAGATACCCTTTCCAATGGCCAAAGAAGTTTAAAATACACTAAATTTAGTAACAGACTTTATAATGCAGTGAACGGGAAGGTCAGTCATTGAGCTCTAATAAGTGAATGTCAGTCACTTCTGTACCAAGTTGAGTTGACTGTGGTTTTTCATCATTGATAGTGAGCTAGGATCCTTGGATCTAATACTTGGTTACCCAAGAGAGTTCCTTCAAAAGTAATGCTGTTTCCATATCCAATTGTGGATAGTGATTTTCCTGAGGTTCCTCCTGGTATGCTCATCTGTGGGCGCCCCTGGACCCAGCTGCATGGATTGTACAAATGGCTTGCTTGTCATGGTCATTCTTGGATTAATTCATTCAGCCAACATTTATCTATAGAGTGCTTACGGTGTTAGTTAGCCGTAGGTATGTTTGTCACTGGTGCCGAATCTGGTGCACGATAAGCGCTGATTCGATATTGGTTGGATTTCATGTTCGTCTGAGGCAGCAAGCAAGAGCTGGTAATGTGTTTGTCATTTGAGCTTCTCTCATTTGAGAAGTTCCGAGGGTTCATTTGTTTCACCTCGGTAGGACACGCCCACCCCCAGAGAAGACACCAAAGCTCTAGTACATTGTCCTTCAGCATGAGGGTTTCTTTCCCAAGTGTCTTACTTCATAGGAAGAAGGAAAGAGAGTTCCTAGGGCAGTTGATCTTAAATAAATAGAAGTGCATTTAAATGTGACTCACCACACAATTCTTACTCCGGTTGTTGAATTGGCTGCATGTGTTTTTCCCCACATAGGGTGGGATACAGTCGCTTAGGAGAGTACCCAGTTTCTCTAGATACCCTGGGGAATATCAGTGTTCATTATATGTTTGCTGAATGAATAGTAGTAGTTCGGGCACATCTCCTATGATCTGTTGAGTTAGAACTTGCCAAGGTCACTAAACATGTATTTTGACATGGGTGGGCTGAAAAACCTTGGTTATTTCATTTCACCTGGTATTTCTGAGGTCATACGTTGCCCACTCAGGACTAGCACAGAACAAGCGGTCGAGGTGTTCCTCATGTCTACACCATGTCATGTCTGTGAGCCAGTCCCTGGCAAAGGCCTTAGATTTCCACCACAAGTCATAAAATTGGGCTCATAGTTTAGCAGTGTATGTTAAACGATTTGCAGAAATTGTTTAACTTCTTGCTACCATGGACAGGTCCCAGTTAGGAAGCACAGTACCACTTTTCCCAATTAACAGTGCAAATTGTAAAGGGTGCATAGGAATTTGCAATTTGACAAAATCAGTTTTTTGACAGCAGGGGCAATCAGTCTGCAGCTTCGCAAGTAGTAATCTGTGATCGAAGTGGCAGGATTTATTCTGAATTATGAAAGGTATGTATGCTATATGAGGGGGACTAGTCATTAGTATGATTCTCTCCTTATTCACCCCCCCTTGTTTAAAACAAGCTACTTGATACAGAAGTCAGAAGTACGGAATACACTCTGTTGCGAGTGATCTCTGTCGCTGCCCTCGCCAGTAGTAGTATTCATTTATTTTCTGTTCTATTGCAGTATTCTGACAAGTCCCTGTACACCCAGCTGTGCTTTTACCGGTACATTTTTGATGCGGACTGTGCACTGGAGAAACTTATTACCGATCATGAGAAAGGTACGTTAAAATACTGTAATTACCGTTGAGTTTAAAGTGGAAATTTGCATCATAAAAGCCAGACCTACTGTCAGGCTGTTCACGCAGCATCACACCGCTGTCTCAGAAGCAGGCCGTGGGGGCCCTTGTGAGCACAGGCTTCCCCTGCATGAGGGGCGGCGGTGTAGGAATCCCCGGCTTTGGTCCCCACAGCCTGTCTCACATTGTTCTCTATTAAAGCAGGGCTTTGGGGGAGGAACATTACAAAAAGGACTCTTTAAATGCTATATTTTGAAAATGCTATTTTCTATAGAGTTTAGTAATTGTAATAAAGTAAGCATAGGCAACGTGATCATTTGACCTACAAAAACCAGACATTACCACAAAAAAATAGACCTGGAGTGTGTCTCTGCTGTTCACTAAAAGCCTAGGTTCATTTTGAAAGAGAGGCATGGGGTGGAGTTCTTTTATTGACTCCATCCTAAGAGTGCATATCTGCGCCTTCGCCCAGATGATCGGGTGCTGCCTGTAACCCTCACACAAGACTTTGAGGCACTATGGGGCTTAATGGGTCTGGGAAAAGCTTTGTTACATAACAGAGTATTTGAAAATGTCGTGACAAGTGCATGGGTTTTTTTTCTCCTACCTAAAAATCACATTGACAACTTTTTTATTACCTGTAAAAAATAAAAAAGGCAAATTTACACATTTTTCATATTAGTTACCTACAGAGTGTTTATGTTGTTTGTCAGTGAATATCAATTCAACATTTTGTTGGTCGGTATTAAGGCCGGAGGTAACCTTAAGGACATAAAGAAACCTGCTAATACTGCTGGATTTCCTCACATAAGAATCCCCATGCTGCCCTTGATTTGGTCTTAACTGTTTTCAGTTCTAGTCTTAATTGACCAGTTTTTCCATCTACAAGATAGGCTAACAGTTAACAAAAATTTTTTTTAATGTTTATTTATTTTTGAGAGAGAGACAGACTGCGAACAGGGGAGGGGCAGAGAGAGAGGGAGACACAGAATCGGAAGCAGGCTCCAGGCTCTGAGCTGTTAGCACAGAGCCCCACATGGGGCTCGAACCCACGAACCGTGAGACCATGACCTGAGCCGAAGTTAGACACTTAACCCAGGTGCCCCAAGCTAACAATTATTTTTAAAAGGTCTGACTTATTTGGTTTTGCTGTCCTTGGCTATGAAACGGTATACTGACTGATGGAGGAAGTTGGTTTGGAAATTAGTATCTTGTTTTTAGATGTTCACCAAGTACTTGGACTATCTCCACAGCATATTTTCAGTGACTGTAAAATTTATGTAATGCGGAAAAAAGTTCCTTCTGTTCATTAGTAACTGGGTTTTTGAACTTCCATTTGTGGCTCATGTTTAGCCTCTGTTTACTTGCAGTATCATTAATAGCTGTTTCTCTTTTACCCCTAAGGCCCTTTCCTTAAAGGCATTGTGAGTTGAAAGAATTAAGTACTGATTCTCTGATGAGTACAGTGTGTGTTTCTATCTGGTTTGTTACCTCTTTCCAGGTATTACTATGTTAGAACTTGTTCCCCCTTTACTTCTATCTGAATCTAGCCATTTCAGATTGTTCCCTAGATGTTCTTAGACTCCAAAGGGATGGGGCTGAAATAGTCTTTCATGATAAGCAGTTTTCAAAAGTCTGTTGGCTCTTAGAGACACGTAAGAGTGATGTGGAAAGTCACTGGAGACTTACTCTGGCTTTTTAGAGAATGTCAAGGAGTGGTACATTGCTCTTCCAGAAAAACAAGGAGTCGAATAGCTGCTTAGAAGCTTCTTGCTTGGCAAAAGGGGAGAGGTGTTGACAGAATCTGTACCGTCACACAATTTACTGCAGTTCTATTTCACAAGTTTAAGAGTTGGGACACTTTTTTTTGTCATTTGCTTCTAATAAGTACACTATCCAGGAGGTCAAGGTCAAAACGGCACTAAGTGTGAGTTACTGATGGGTTCTTGTACATGTCAGATGGCTAACGAAAATAAGATAAGAGAAGGATTTTAAGTCTGTGTGTCACAGGAGGAACTTCGTGAAATGTTCCTAGAACCTTTTGTTTTACTTACAGAATTTTAATTATGAAACTATTTTTCCTTTTAGCTTCCTTCTTGTTTATTATTCATAAATTGTGCTTTAGGAATAAGTGGATGAGCTGAAATTTACCTGCTCAGGGCGTTTTCAGATCCCTCAGTAATGTTAAGAGGTATTAGGGTATTTGTCAGTAGGGGGTATAAACTAAGACGCTGAGTCATGCTTATCTGTATTCTAAGATCACACGTTTCCTGGTAAGTCATGTTTGATAAGCTCTCTCTGAAGAGTCACCTAGGGGCTTCACCCAGAGATTCTGATTCAGAAGGTGGGGGGTAGAGTTTAGGAAGCTCCATATTTTAGAACGTCCCCCCCCCAAACAATTCTCACGTGCAGCCACGTTTGAAAACCTCTGTCCTGCTCACTCTGAAAACATCATCTGGTTGGTTTCTAAATAAGAGAATTTGAATCCAAGTTGTAGTCCATGGGGAACAAGTGGAGAAGGAGTCATACAATCCATAGGCTAATAATTAAAGGAAACGTTTGTAAGTGTACGTTAATGTGACCTATAAAAAATTCACTTCTCACTGTATCAGTAGTGTGAAATACTCTGTTCTGATTTGCTGTTCAAGGGAGACTTGCTATAAAAACGAATTGGCAATCTGTGGGATCCAGAGGGCAAACATATTGACTCAGTTTGGACCAAGGCCAGAACTGCGGTAGATGTTAACATCAAAAGTCTTGTGAAAAGTGACAGTCACTACACACAGTTGTGTTGAGAATGGAGTCTAAGTATTGTCTGTCCGCACACAACCCTGGAACTAGCATGTGAAATCTGTACTGTAGACTCTTCTTTGCACCGTTTCCTTCTCTAAGATTGTTTTACCATTTCCATTTGTAAAGCCCATAGGTCTTAAGGGTTGTAACTGGATGGTGGTTCTAATTTTTGTTTGAAACTTGGAAAATTTCCATTTGACTTGGAAAAGTCACAAAGTATTTGAGTTTATTTTTATGGTGAAAAGTGGCTCTTGTCACAGCTTTTTCCTGTACTTTGCTTTCAAACAAAGGTTTACAGGCCATTAGTCCATAATGTGAATTAACCCCATTTGGTACTTTTCCTTACCTTTAAAATGCTAAAGGGCTGTTATTCACTTTGGTGAAGTGTTTACTGCATATTCACTGTAACTACATGACATTTTTAAAAATCTTATTTCTGTAGGACTTTGCCATTATTATTGTAACTGCTCCAGAATGTACACAGATGGCATAATAGATCCAGAGAAAGTTTTAGAGGAACATAGTGGCAATAGATGAGGTAAAACTCCCATTTCCACCATGGCATCACTAAATGGTCCCATTTGACTGCCTCATCCCATGACGCCTTGACCTGAGTAGGGATAAGTGGAACCATTTGGGGGAGACGTGAATTCATTCACATCTTGTCCCAATTGTCTAAATTAAGTTTGCTTAAAAATGCGAGAACATGGGGCACCCGGGTGGCTCAGTTGGTTAAGTGTCCAACTTCGGCTCAGGTCATGATCTCACAGTTCGTGGGTTCAAGCCCCGCATCGGGCTCTGTGCTGACAGCTCGGAGCCTGGAGCCTGCTTCGGATTCTGTGTCTCCCTCTCTATCTGCCCCTCCCCCACTCGCGCTCTGCCTCTGTCTCATAAATAAATAAACATTTAAAAAAATTAAAAACAAAATGCGAGAACAGAGAGAGTCTCTTAGTTTTCTCACCTGAGCTTTTTTATTTCGTTTATTCAGCAATGGTAAAAACAGTACGTACATATTTTCCTTTATGTGTTGAGGGCCATCCCCGATGTCAAAGGAACTAAGATGGCCAATGTTCCCTGCCCTGGAGGAGCTTAGAGTCCATTGTAGACAGATTGAGCAGCAAAGTATGATAAACTCCCAATCTGGCCAGATTAGGATTATTACAGAAGCAAAGGATGGGAGCCACTACTTGCCTTTGTTTTTGGTAGATTCATTGTTAAGGGAGTTTTAGCTTCACAGCAAAATTGAACGGAAGGTACAGAGATTTCCCATGTATGTACCCGCTGCTCCCACACATGCACAGCCTCCCTCATCGTCAACATCCCCCACCAAAGTGGCACATTTGTTACATCTGATGAAGCTGCACCGACACAGCATTATCATCTACCTTAGGGTTCACTCATGGTGTTGGACATTGGTTGGACAAATCTGTGACGTGTATCCACCATTATAGTATCCTAGTGTCGTTTCGCTGCTCCTCAATCCTCCGTGCTCACCCTCATCGTCCCTCCCTCCCCACTAACCCCTGGCAAGCACTGATCTTTTTGCTGTCTTTATAGTTTTCACTTTCCAGAACATCATGTATTTGGAATCATAGAGTATGTAGCCTTTTCGGATTGACTTCTTCCACTTAGTAAGATGCATTTGAAGTTTCCTCTGTGTCTTTTCATGACTTGATAGTTCATTTTTTAGTGCTGGATAATACTCCTTTATTTGGATGTACCACATTTTACGTATCGATTCACCTACTGAGGGACACTTTGGTTTCCACGTTTTGGCAGTTGTGAGTAAAGCTGTTATAAACATTCGTATGCAGGTTTTTATGTAGACATAAGTTTTCAATTCCTTTGGGTAAATCCTAAATGCCAGGGAGCATGACTGCCGGCTTATATGGTAAGAGCATGTTTAGTTTTGTATAAGAAACTTACTTCCAGAGTGGCTCTACCATTTTGCATTCCCACTACCAGTAAATGAGAGTTCCTGCTGCTCCACATCCTCACCAACATTTGGTATTGTCAGTGTTCTGGGTTTTGGCCAAGCTAATAGATGTGTAGCGGTATCTCATTGTTGCAAGTTGCATTTCCCTGATGACATATGATATGGAGCGTCTTTTCATACGCTTATTTGCCATTTGTATATCTTCTTTGATGAGGTGTCTTTGGCTCACTTTTTAATTAAGTTGCTTGTTTTTTATTGTTGTGTTTTAAGGGTTCTTTGTATATTTCAGATAATGGTCCTTTATCAGATATGTCTTTTGTAAATATTTGCTCCCATTGTGTGACTTTTCGTTTCATTCTCTTGAGCACTAATTGCCTTTTCACGTTAGTGTTTGAAGAGCAAAATAAAACTTTTTTTCTGTTTCTCTGCTCTTCCCGGATGCTTATCTTCTCTCACTCTCTGTCAGCTATTTGTAATAGGATGCTGTATTAGTCTGCAATGCCTGCCGTAACAAGGTACCACAGACTGGGTGGCATAAACACAAATCTATTTCCTGCCAGTCCTGGAGGCTAGAATCCTGAAATCAAGGTGCCAGCAGGCTTGTTTTTTTCTGAGGCCTCTCTCTGTGGTTTGTAGATGGCCATCTTCTCCCTGTCTTCGCGTGGTCTTCCCTCTGTATGTATCTGTGTCCTAATCTCCTTTTCTTAAACGACCAGTCAGTCCTCTTGGCGTAGGGCCCACCGGGTGACTTCATTTTAACATAATTGCCTCGTTAAAGGCCCTGTCTCCAAATATAGTCATATTTTCAGGTACTGGGTGTTAGGATTTTGAACTCCCCCTCCCAGTTTATTTGGCGGGGGAGGGGGGGGGCGGGAGCACAATTCAGCCAGTAATGGATGACCTTCTTGGTGAATTTTTCCATAAATCCCTTTCAATCTATTGGGTTTGTCTCTGTCAGAATTGAAACACCAGGATTTAGGACTCTGTTGAAGAAAGGAATTGGAGCTAAGTATAAAGGGTTAGCGCCAAGAAGCCTCTGTGACCGTAACCTTATGAAAAGGCTTCTTTAGGGAAGCCCAGTTTCTCAGTGGAGTCTCTTTAGGCGTAGAAGGGCCGTTCTTCAGGTCACCCCTGTTTCTTGCCAAGGGATGTGGGCGGCCACAGCCTGTCAGGGTTGCTTTTCTCCTCTCTCCTGTCAGCCAGGTGAAATCTCACACGCATTTACCCTCTCATGGTCCTCTCATGACAGCCCTGTGAGGTGACCGTGGGTCGTCCTCCATTACATTGATGAAGAAACTGAGTTCTGTAAAGCAAGCTCCGTTCCTTCACATTCCCACAGCACCCTTTAAGTGCCCTTCTCACAGGACTTGCCCTGAATTGTTTTGACTTTCTCTTTCGCTGAGTTCATTGAGGCAGAGGGTCGTCTCTTGCTTACCTCACTTTGCACACTGGAGCCAGCTCACTAAATTTATGTTGAATGAATTCTTAGTAGAAAATAAGACCACACAAGTAGTTTCAAGGATTTTGGAGCAGTTAGTCCTCGGAAGCGATTCTGTCCATAAATAGAGGGTAGTTAGTGTGCATTAAAAATTCTAGATCCTCCTATATTGCTTGGCTTGACTCAGGTGTGCCATAAATTAATGTAACTGAAGTTCCTTGACATTTCCAGATTTCATATCTGTCATTCAGCTCTTTGCAAGTTTTGCTGAAGACAAGTGACACTGTAGCTCTCATTTTGCTGATGACAAAAGAATTTTGATGACAAAATCAAAAGAATATCAAGTCACTTAACTAGTGAGTGAGCCAGACTGACTGTTCCCTCACCCACACTGCCACAGGGTCCTGTTCTTTGCTCACCCTCAGCTAAATAGTTAGATTTATGAAGTGTAGTAATAATTGTATTACTTCACAGAGAATGGGCACCCAGAAGAGAGACAACAGCTAGTACTGAAAAGTGAAGGAATCTAAAGAAGTGATGTAGGTTTTTTTAGTGAGAAAATTAGAGTTTTATGGAAGAAATTACATGCTTTACTGTCTTTGGGAGTTTGGAGATTTCTCAGGGTCCCCTTTCAATGTTAAGAACTTCCCTTATTTTCCCAAACTTTGAAAGCAGAGGAGTTTTATCGTTGCTGGAAGTACAGAAATAAAAGTAGCAAAGAGCCCCTGGAGTCCTCTCTAAGCCATTCGTGGTTCGAGAATTTACTTTGTTAAATCCTAGCAAGGCATTAAAAAGAAGCCTGTGTCAGAGAGACTGGTCCAGTTCTTCTTATATCACTTTTTAAATTTATTTTTTATTGTTTTTTATTGTTTTATTTACTTTTGAGAGAGAGAGCATGAGCAGGGGAGGGGCAGAGAGAGAGGGAGAGAGAGAACCTGTAGTGGGCTCTGTGCCGACAGCAGAGAGCCCGATGCAGGGCTTGAACCCATGAACTGTGAGATCATGATCTGAGGTGAAGTCAGACGCTCAAGCAACTGAGCCACCCAGGTGCCCCTTTTGTCACTTTTTTAAGTCTGTGGGTTATCCTCCTGAAAAAATTCTTGTCACATTTTAGAAATGAGCCTTTCTGGGGCACCTGGGTGGCTCAGTCAGTTGAGCATCTGACTTTGGCTCAGGTCATAATCTCATGGTCTGTGAGTTTGAGCCCCGCATCGGGCTCTGTGCTGATAGCACAGAGCCTGGAGCCTGCTTCAGATCCCGTGTCTCCCTCTCTCTCTTCCCCTCCCCCGTTCACGCTCTCTCTCTCTCTCTCTCTCTCTCTCTCAAAAATCAATGAGCTTTAAAAAAAAAAAAAAGAAATGAGCCTTTTCTCTGTTTTTAACAGGTGAAGCACACAGAACAATTCACTCCTACCAGGTACATGCAAAAGTAAAGGTAGAAGTTCGTTTAAGCTCCCATTCACCCTCTTTTAAATCATATTTTTTGTAATTGTGAAAAACAATTTTTTATAAAAATAGATTTTGAAATGGGTAACTTACAAACTCCATTTTCCTTTTGTTTCATTTTCTTACAAATAAAAAATGACCTGGGGCACCCGGGTGGATCAATCAGTTAAGTGTCCAACTTTGGCTCAGCTCATGATCTCATGGCTTGTGAGTTCGAGCCCTGCATTGGGCTCTCTGCTGTCAGCACAGAGCTCGCGTCAGATCCTCTGTCCCCGTCTCTTTCTGCCCCTCCCCCACTCACAGTCTCTTCCTCTCTCTCAAAAATAAACATTAAAAAAAAACAAAAAACGAGCCACGTTTTGTTTTGTTTTTTAAACTATTCTTTTAATTAATTTAAGTGAACTTTTAGGAAACTAATGTGGCAATTCACAACATAGTTAGCTATCTGTTTATGAGTAGGGGGTGATTGTAGAAGCACTTAAAAATTTTGATAATAGAAAAAGTGGTCCATAGAACCCTGACTTTCTGAGGGGGGTTGTTGCTGATGTTACTAGACATTACATAGTTTTAATCTTTAATGATTTAGGGAAACACTAACAATATCATGTTTAAGTCCAACAGTATGTAGCCATTATGATACTAATTTGTTGTTTGTATGCAAGGTGGAAAAATTACTAAGAAACACTGGAGTTGTTTACAGTTGTCATCTCTCTGTGGATTGTAGGTAATATTTATTTTCTCCTTTATACTTGTATATACGTTCTAAATTATATCATCTGAGCATGTACTGCTTTTATAGCAAGAAACAAATTATAAACCCTGAAATTTTGCAAATAAATATTTTACAGAACTTGAAATAATTATTGCACTGATTTAGCAGTTGAGGGAGAAAATAACCTACAGAAGAACCCAAATCAGCTTGTTCTCTGTTCATTTTTTTCCCAAGTCAAACCGAAGACCTTGTTACTCAAAATGTGATCAGTATACCAGCAGCATAGGCATCACCTGGAACCTTGTTAGAAATGCAAAATATCAGGTCCTCCGCAGACCTTCTGCTACAGCATCTGCATTTTAACAAGATTCCCAGGTGATTCCTAGGCATATTAAACTTTGATAAGCACTGATTCAAGTCGCTCGGAACAACTAAAGCCTACTTCCTTTTTATTCATCCATTGATTAGGGCCATCCTTTTGGCAAAATTTTCAAATGACAAGTATGCAAACTTCCTTCCAAGAAGGCCTACCCAGGTTTCAGGTAGAATTGGTAGGACAGCCTGGTCTTTTTTTAAATTTTTTTTTTTCAACGTTTATTTATTTTTGGGACAGAGAGATACAGAGCATGAACGGGGGAGGGGCAGAGAGAGAGGGAGACACAGCATCGGAAACAGGCTCCAGGCTCTGAGCTGTCAGCCCAGAGCCCGACGCGGGGCTCGAACTCACGGACCGCGAGATCGTGACCTGACTGAAGTCGGACGCTTAACCGACTGCGCCACCCAGGCGCCCCCAGCCTGGTCTTTTGAAATACATTTTATAATTAAGCTTCAAAATGTCGCCCCCCCCCCCGCCCCAGGGCAAGGAGGAGGGGGGGGGCAAGAAAGCATGAGTTCTTCCACTTTGTTTCTTACCTAAGTGAGAAGAAAAGTAAAGGAGAAGTAAACCAAGGTTTTGAAAATGGCTTGCAGCTTCTCAAGATCAGTGGCTTACAAGGAAAGAACTAGAATACAGTCCTACCCCCACTTCGTGTAAGCGCCGCTCTGTATGTGCCCGACGTTTTACCCAGTCACCGCGTTCTTGGCCTCATTACAACATTGATCTGGCACCTTTGGAAAGACTTCAGGGCATTGAACTAGAATTTTTTTGACTTGAAAAACAAGATTCCGTTTCTTATATTTTGCGACTAAAAGGTTTACTTGGGAATTTGCTTTTCCTTATGTTGCTGACTTTTCTATTTTTTATGCTCACTGCGAGAATGACAACATTGTTATTTTCCAATGGCAGCATGGAGCTTCAGACTGCTTTGTTTTTTCTCCCACAGTACTGCCTATTTTGTTTTTGCTTTGCTTTTTAACTAAAGATGACTTTGCAACGTGACAGAAAAGAAACTCCATTTCCCAGTGAATTGTCACCATAGTTGCTTTGCCCATAAGTGGAGGTGTCTTGTCTCTGTACATTTTCTGTCATCCTCTTTAGGATAGCTCAAGTACTATATGAATGTTGCCATATATTTGAGCAGCAAACTTCCGGATTCTAATAACGTTCCTTTTCTTTGAACGCATTTCTGTAAATATGCACTCCACTTTCACACTTTTATGTCCATATGGACTTACAGGCATGCTATGATAACAGATATGTTATTAGTTTTATAAAATCCTTTCCTTTTACATCTTTTCAATGGGCAGGCTTCTGGTCCCTTTTGTAGTCAAAGTACTGCAAAAATGAGGGGGCGCCGTTGATGCATCTCTGTGACAGTTCTGTTGTTGATGGTTCTCATTTGCAAAACGTATTGTCCTTTTTCTTAGTGCTGAGAGTAGGGAAAACCTGGTAAGATTTTTTTCATGTACTTTTAAAATATATACTTCTATCACCGATCAGAGAAAAAATATTAAACGATTTTCAGGCAGTTAGACCATAATATGAGCTAATCACTTTATTTTGAAGAAAAGTATTTTTAAACAGTTGAGCTAGCGAATTTACTTTTAAAATGTATTGTGCTTACACAGTAGATGGTTTTATTTCCATGATGTTTTTTACTACATAATTATACATCTTAATTACGTAATTACTATCATAATTATTATGTAATTGCATGTACTTCCACTAATTACAAAATCAGGAAGTGTAATTATCTAGTAAAAACTTTATGAAATTTCATGCACTAAAAATTATTTACAAGGCTACTGCAGTGGTCTCCTGGAAGGCTTCCCATGCTTAGTCTTAGTCCTGAGTTTAGAACTTGAACACACAGGCCAGGACAAGAAAGGCAATTACAGACAGACCCAACACGAAACTGAGTATTGTGATAGAGGTAAGATGGCCTTTGTTTCTTAGGAGTTAAAGCCAGGGAACATTTTAATTTCCTTGTAATGATGCAGCTATAAAAATAGCATCTTATGTTTGAGGTCGGTATCACAAAAACTGTCACCGGTAAGGACAGGTTTTTTCCTTAGGAAAGAATTGATTAATAGAATTGAGAATCAAGGAATTCAGATTACCGAACAGCCAGGCCTTCTATGATTCTATAATGTGAATGGCTTGTTTAGCTGTCCTTCAAAGAAAAATAGTAATAATACCGTTGTTATTATTTAAAATTATTTCTTTAGTTTGAAGAGGGCTTTTTTTTTTTTTTACTAGTTGGTGTTTATATTTACTGAAATAGGAGAAAACATATCAAAAGAGCATAATCTTTTTCTACCACTGCTTGATGTCAAAAGCAGCTTATGAGACGTAAACACATACGCACAAACATGTAACATCAGACCCTAAATAAAGACAGAAGGTTTAATTCAATAAAGCTATGATGGCTTTACCATTCAAAACGACATATAAATTGCACAGTGAAACAATAGTCATGACAGCAAATTAGATATGACATCTAAATTACACTACAAAGAGAAATCCCAGAACCATTTTTGGTCTGTAGGAGTCTGTTTTAGCCCAGGTTTAAAACCCAGTCTAGAGACTGCTTTATTGTCTTAAGTAGGATAATGTTGTAGAAGACTAATTGGAGGTTGGTTGAATTAATTGCAGATTAATTAGGAGGAAGGGCTTAGAATACTCATGGCAGAGAAGGGAGTAGATCCTTTAAGTGTCAAGATAGGATGTACTATAAGTTTCAGGAGTATTAAATTATCAGTATTTGTGTAACATCTCTAAACTATTATAACATGACTTAAAGCACTTAGGGTTAGATATAGTTATACTAAACGTTCCCCTCAAAATTAGTGCTTTTCACTGGAAATGTATTGCAACAGCTACTTACAGTATAACAGTTTACTTCTTCTTAAAGGAAGACTTCAACATTAAATAAAAGGTCTCTAGTCTTAGAAGCAGATGACATTTTTTTTTTCTTAAATCTTTCTAAAGAAGCACTCTGCGGTTTTATCAGTTATTGACTTTGTGACCTTTTTATACTAGCTCAAATTTGTGATGAATGTGAGTTTAAAAAAAAAAAGTCAGTGAAGAGATCAGAAAACAGCAGCCCCACTTACTTCAAATAAATTAGAGGATATATAGTCATCCAGAATTGCTTCATGCTCTCAGAGAAATTTGGGACTTAAGTAGATTTGGTCTGACTTGTGTTATTTTTAAATTGCATGCTCTTTTCCTCTTGGACATCTTTGCTTATTTACCTAGCCCTGAATCTAATGCCTTCATCATTTCTTCCTTGCCTTAACTCGGTTGTGGTAACATTTCTTCTCAGAAGGGCTTACACTCCCTCCAGTGGGAGAGGAATGACCTCTGAGAGCATCTTCTTAGTCTCTTATTTGGGTTTTGGTTATTACCAATTGCGTGTGCCATACCAGAACAGTCTTTAACAGTTAAAAGTTAAGTGTTTTTGCTTAGTCCTTTTACCTTTCTGACCACAGTGAAGATTTATTTTTTTTTTTAATTTTTTTTTCAACGTTTATTTATTTTTGGGACAGAGAGAGACAGAGCATGAACGAGGGAGGGGCAGAGAGAGAGGGAGACACAGAATCGGAAACAGGCTCCAGGCTCTGAGCCATCAGCCCAGAGCCTGACGCAGGGCTCGAACTCACGGACCGCGAGATCGCGACCTGGCTGAAGTCGGACGCTTAACCGACTGCGCCACCTTTTTTTTTTAATTTTTTTTTTCAACGTTTATTTATTTTTGGGACAGAGAGAGACAGAGCATGAACGGGGGAGGGGCAGAGAGAGAGGGAGACACAGAATCGGAAACAGGCTCCAGGCTCTGAGCCATCAGCCCAGAGCCCGACGCGGGGCTCGAACTCACGGAGCGCGAGATCGCGACCTGGCTGAAGTCGGACGCTTAACCGACTGCGCCACCCAGGCGCCCCGAAGATTTAATTTTTAAAACAACTTAATGCTTAAATTGACTGGGTGGTTTTGTTATGCTTTGCTTCCCTAAAATTGGCATATGTTTTCGTGACCCTCTGTCGTTCTTTAAAATTTTCATAATTGTCTAAAGGAAGCAACCCTAACTTTGGAAATTTAACTGTGCCCTTGTGATGGCTTTAGTTACCCAGTAGCCCCACGCCCAGATCTGGTGTTGATTTGCACATGATTAGTCAGTGCTCATGTATTATTTTATGCTGTACTATCATGTCCATATAATAGGTGCTACCCCTCAAATACAGGGAAAACCAATCATCACTTTGACTCATTCTTAGACAAGTCCTTCCTGTAGTCGTTACAAATTTATTCACATCCATCAGCATTCTCTTACCTTGTGGCTGATAGGACAGTGGCTAGACAGAATTAATAGCTGGTCACTAAGCCCAATTGAATTAACACTTATTTCATTCTCCTTAGGTCAAGGCCCTGGGAAATCTTTTTCCCCCTTGGTCTGTGAGCCCTGCTAGTCTTAGCACCATCCCTTAGAGCTTAAGGCTTAAACCAGCTGCGCTCACAAAAAGATTGGTTTGCTGGCTAATTTTAGACACTGGTGTGCTTTGCTTGTTTTAAGAAATTATTGTAAAAACCGGACTCACAAATGAGATCATAAACCCAGGTCTGTGTATAAGTCTGGTTTTCTCGGTTTCTCTCTTCTTCACACCCCCCCCCCCAAAATTCATTCAGTAAATGTTGGGTCTCTACCTTGTGTGATATGTAAAGGGCACAAGTGTAAGACCAGGGTCCTGCTTTAGAGGTACTTGTGATCCTTTTCTTATTCATGTATTCACCCTCTAAACATCTACTTTTTGTAGAGCTTTACTTGTTATGGAGAACTTTCACATCCCTTATTTTTACCTTTCCCATTAGACGGGATAGTTGACAATTTTTCCAATGAGAAAACAACCTCAAATTAATGACATGACCCTCCTGACGTAGCAAAGCTGAGGAGTGTGAGAGCCCACTGTTCTTTCTGCTGGGTCACAGCTGCCCTATTCTCAGTCTAGGTGAGAAACTTCAGCCTGAAGGCAAATGACTACTCCATGGGAGTGGTCAGGAAAGGTTCCGGGAGGAGATGGAACGTGACCTCAGCCTCAAAAAGTGGGTGACAGTAACACCCACAGATGTAGGCATGTATTTGGAGACTAAGTTTTGTATTTCTGGCTTTTCTTTAAATACTCTATTGCTTATCCTGCTTTTATAAATTAAAGAATATCGTTTGACAAATGCATGATGATTTTAAAACATATCTACATTGGAGATTTGGTCAAAAAGTGTTGATTAAGGGGCGCCTGGGTGGCTCAGTCGGTTGAGTGTCCGACTCTTGATTTCGGCCCAGGTCATGATCTCACGGTTCATAAGATCGAGCCCCACAGCAGGCTCCACTGTATCAGCGGATACCTCTCCCCCCACCTCCAAGTTCGTTCTCTCTCTCCCTCTCAAAATAACGAAACTTTTTTAAAAAGCACTTATTAAGAGGCTGGTTTATGTGAAGCTTTAAGCTCAAGGCTGAAAGCTGGGAGGCTCTTATCTCTTCACTCCCCACTATAACCACTGGTGGTGCTCTGAAAGAAGCTGACTCCATCCGGTAGGATACATCTGTCAGAAGTGTATCAAAATGTTTTCCTGTCTTAAATAATTTAACTCAGAATATAATAATGTAAGTATTTTGACATGAAAATGTTACATACTGTGATATATCCACTTATCTTAAAACAGATGTCTTTAACTTTGAAAGAAAGAGGTATGGTAAGACAAAACAAAACAGAAATAGGCATTAAAAGAGATGAATGACAAACTGAACTAGTTTTATTTAGAAGAGAAAACTAAAGTCCTATTAACATTATGACCATAGAATATAAAAACGTTTTACTTGAAGCGTGATTATTATTATTATTTTTTTTTACTATCATCATGGTGCACGTTTAGACACGTGCAGGACCTGTTCGTAAAGGACGTGTTTGCTGCTGAAATTCCTATTTTATTGGTGTATTATATATTGTCTTACAAAAAATTTGTAGATGCTAATAAGTCAGTAAAATCCAAGATGAAAGAGAGGGTCTGCACCTGAGCCTGTGTTCAGAAAATTATTCAGCAGAGCATGCTTTGGTCTCTTAGTGAAAGCTTTATCACGTTTAACAAATGTGCCACAGTAAATTTATTAGTATGCTACAAAGAAATTTTCAAAATAATTAAGACTAAACTACACTTGTCAAAATAAATGAATGAAATACAATTTTGAATCATCTTTCTTCACTTATTGCTCATTTGCATAATTCAGTAACTTACACAGGAGTCTTTCAGTCATTGGTGTGAATTAGCAAGGTTCCGCTATTCCTTGTTGTACGGGTGGGAATTATGCTACCACGTAATTAGCTATTCCAGACATGGACTAACGGGAAATACCAAAGGGCATAGCAAAATCTAAAGAGACAAGGCAGGGAATCTAAAGACAAGAGACAATCAAAGACACCCAACAAACTCAAGCTGGTAGACCACAGGGAATTTTGAATGAAGCCTCTTAATTTATTTTGAGAATAAGAAATCAGTAGTATGAGAGAAATCTCAACAAGATTAGCTGACTAAGCCTACTTAAAAAAAATCTCTCTATAGTGCATGGTGCGCCAGGTTAACCACTCCTGTTTGTTAGTCTGTATACAGCTCAACAAATAGCCGGCAGAGCCTTTCATGGGTATATAGTGGCTTTCCATTGAGGTTTTCACTCTTTGAAGGAGGTCGTTTATACCAATGAGATCTGTAGATGCAAATTGCTTTCTCTATATGTGAGGGGTCAGTCCTTTCACAGCCGACTTGCTCATCTCTTTTATAGAGGTTTTCTTATTTTTCTACTGCTCCTAAAGGATTGATGTTAATCACACACCCCACCATTCCCGCCGCCCCCCCCCCCCCCCCCCCCGACACACAACACAACTTAGCATCCAAATCTTTTCCCTCCAGCTCTGTGAAACTTTGTGTGCTGATCTTTAGGAACAAAACAAGCTGTTGGCAGTGGCATTTACCCCTGAATTAGGAAGCTTTTTCCTTCTTTCTACCTGGAATATTATTTTTTTAGGTTTGCCTCTCTTTTTCACCTGATTCTAAGGAAATACCTTTCTCATTGCAGCAGAGTATCACTGTAGCATGCTGGGGCGCGGGGGAAATCTTGAAAGCAGTGTCCTAGAGTGTGTTTTCACTTTGGCTCCCAAGTGATACAAGCTCATAGGAACTAGAGGAGCAGAGAAGTGAAGAGATCAATTGAAGGGTTCGCTGGGACAACCTAGCTTCTGATCCCGTTACTGAAGGGGAGGGAAAGATACAATGTTTGTCTTTTGCCTAGGCTTTTAAAGAATCATACAAACACTCATAGGTTTTAGCCTATGATGTTCCGGAACATTAGGAAGAAGGGGTTTCAGGCACACTGTGTGAGCACTCTGTGAATATTTGTTGTTTCCTTCTTTGCTCCGGTCTTTCCATCTTGCCTTCCATCCTTCCTTCTTTCTGCTGGCATTTTTTGAGCACCAAGGGCACCGGCCTGGGCTCCTGAAAGGCAGTATATGGTAGTAGTTAGAAGCCTGTGCTCTGGAGCCAGAATGGCCCCTTCAAGTTTGGATTTTCCACTTCTTGTTAAATAAGTAACCTTGGGGTATGTGACTTACCCCTGTGCTGCCTCATATGTACAGCCTTCAGTAGAATAACACCTGCCACGTAGGGCTCAAAGTTAAACAGGATAATATCGAGACAGGGTGATATGTAAAATGCCTAGAACAGTGCCTGTTGCACGGTAAACATGCAGTAAACATCACTTGGTTTTGTTACTTCTGAGAATGACACTTGATCCAAACCACTGTTATAGTACTTAATATTACAGTTACTGTATCTGAATGGGTTTCTGCAGCATCTCATCGACCGTGTTTTGTTCCTGTTTGTATCCCCAGCATTCAGCACAACACCCGGCATGTTTTAAATGACGGACTCTTACTGAATGGTGAAAGTATGAAAAGGACGTGGTGGAGCTTAAAATTGATTTTGATAACTCCTTTTTTAGTTTCTTTACATGAAGTATGTTAGAAGAGATGAGTGTAATTCTCATCGTTAGTCCTTATGAAAGAGATAGAAACACAAATAATCTGCAAATCGTTTCCATTTTGTTAAGCTATGTCCCTTTGGCATGGCATGTAGTCCATTAATATTAGGCAATCAGTACTAACTATTGGCTCTTTTCTAGGGAGGGTAAAAAATAGTTGTGTTTGTGTGCTGGAAGACAGCCAAACCAAGTTCCCTTTAACAAATTTCTTCTTAACAACCAGGGTGGTGTTGTTTTTTTTTTAATTTCTAAAAACGACAGGTGCCCAGATGCTACCATCAGATATCTGATTCTGTAGGTCTAGGGTGGGACCCCAGTGGCTGTGTATTTTAAAAAGCTCCATGGTGACTTCACTGCACACCCACAGGGTTGAAAATCTTGGAGTTAGTAAAACTCTTCAAACTTTCATATTGCTTCATGTCAAATATGCATTAATTTTGATTTTGATACAGAAAGGGAGATTGGGTGGCATCTAGATAACAATTTAAATAGACAGTAGAAGGGACACTGAAGTCAAACACATGAATTATTTCCTAGATAAAGGAATCATTTATGGTACTCTATGAGCTAATATAGCATTTGAGAATAAAGTGAAGGAAAAAAATGGGCTGGGGAAAAGTAAGTAAGAAGAACTGTTTTCTGGTAATGAGCAAATGGAAGATGAAATAAATGCATTTCAACAAAATTGGCTATAAAGAACATGTTATTTTCCCCATTAGCTTACATCATAAAAGTAGGAAAGGGCTGCTGTGGAGGGTGGGGAATCCTCGAGAAGACTGGATAGGTAACTGGGAAGACACTGAGTTAGACGCTAACCCAACCCTGGTAGTTAGGCGTCTCCACAGTTGGATTTCTGAGACCTTTCCCACCTCCTGTCATTTTCTCCTTATCTCTGGGCCTAGCCAGGTGGATCTTGGTAGATCAGCCTTCTGCAGTTTCATATTGTTGCCTGTCCCCAAAAGTTCTGGGACAGGATGGTAGTCCTGGACATGTTAGAAGGACACCTCTGGGTGCCATGGTCATATCTTGGATATCCAAGTAGGAGGGATAGCTTGGCTGGCTCCATTTCCCAGCACTGGGGTCTTAGAGCTAGAAAAGAGTCACTATTGGCACGTCTGGGTGGTTCATTTGGTTAAGTGTCCCACTTCAGCTCAGGTCATGATGTCACGGCTCGTGGGTTCGAGCCCCGCGTCGGGCTCTGTGCTGACAGCTCAGAGCCTGGGGCCTGCTTTGGATTCTGTGTCTCCCTCTCAGTCTGCCTCTTCCCCCACTCGTTCTCTCTCTCTCTCTCTCTCTCTCTCTCTCTCTCTCTCTCTCTCAAAAATAAAATAAAAACTTTAAAAATTATAATAAAAACAAAAGAGTCACTGTTGGCCTTCTCATCACTCCCTTTTGCCTGGGAGGATTGAGATAGCACTCCTGTGGCACTCACAGATAAGTACCCTCACCAGTCCCTGAGCGGGCCTTGTCTCTACCGTGGCTAACTCTCCCAGCTCCTGGGTTTCCCCTGCCTACATTGCCCACATCATCCCAGTCCTCCCTGTTGGTATTTTGTTCATACTTTAAGGCTTCCCATCCAGAGGTGATCTCTTTGTCCTCCAAACTCCTGCAGCTCTTAAGCACCGCCCCTCAGGCATTATAACTTTGAGGATGGCACCATGCTTGCTGTGTTACTATATGTCTGAGGGCAGCTTGCACACAGTAAGAGCCTTATAAATGGTATGTGAAATGAATGTCTTCCCAGATACTTCATAGTAGAAACATAATTTGTTTTCTTATAGAATATTTTGATGTTACAGAATACTTTTCTGACTCCATCCTGTTTTCTGTTTATTATCACACCCTCAAACTGCATGAAAAAATGGTTTCCATCCATATATACCCGTACATTCATCCAACATTTAGCCCATGCCCTCACAACACATTGACTTAATTTCCCACCTTAATTTACCTCCTTTCTGGTAATTCCTAATAGAGTTGGTCTGTGATAGGATGCACCTCCAGGACATTATATAAATTCTACCCTGGAAATTTCTTTGTTCAGTCACACCTTTAGGTCATATAAATCAAGCTGATACTCTGCTTTATCAGTGGAATAAACTGAAAAAATCTACAAGTTTCCCCTGTCCAGGCCCACTCCTTGCCCTCCAGAACGTATATACCTGCCAAAGCAGTTGGCCGTTTTGCATGCAGGTTTTTCTAGTGATGTACAGTTCGAGCTCTTTGATGACCTTGCTATCTTTCAGTTTCTCCTAGCACTCCAAATGAGTTGCTTGGTTCACAGGTCTTTATGATAACTCAGAATATCTAGAGGCCATCTCCAGATAAGTGTCTGGAGGCGGGAAGTCGAGGGACCGCTGCAAGGCTTGTACACTGCTCTTCCGTGGTCTCCCCGCCGGACCCTCAGTTGAGCAGTGACGCATACTGTTGGCAGCATCCATTTGTAAAGACAACTGTTATTAATAAGCTGGGGCCAGGAAGAAAAATAGTAAAAGCCCCTTTGGTACCTGTGTCTTGGGTATAACCTGCAAGACAGACTCTAACAGAGTAATCATTGTGCAGCGTAATTGCAGGCGACTGAACAAGTTAGAAAATCTATTCCTGGTTTGCCGCTGACTCACTTTGTAGAATGGGCAAACCATTATTACTCTTTGATTTAGTTGTCTTATTTGTTCAAAAAAAGAAAAATGATAGGTGTTTAAAAAGCACTCCGAAAATCCTCTGAAAGCAGGTCTGTAAGTGCAAAGTACTATTGTTGTTGTTGTTATTATTATTATTATTATTATTAGTGTTCCGATATGATTTAGTTTTTTTTTAAAATTTTTTTTTTTTCAACGTTTATTTATTTTTGGGACAGAGAGAGACAGAGAATGAACGGGGGAGGGGCAGAGAGAGAGGGAGACACAGAATCGGAAACAGGCTCCAGGCTCTGAGCCATCAGCCCAGAGCCTGACGCGGGGCTCGAACCCACGGACCGCGAGATCGTGACCTGGCTGAAGTCGGACGCTTAACCGACTACGCCACCCAGGCGCCCCCCGATATGATTTAGTTTTATGCCATATAGTTCACAGATATTTCCATTCTCACTGATGAATTGCAAAACACTTCCGTGTCATTCTTTTGCATCGCATTGGTAATAGTTTAGCACGTCTTTGTTTTAACCCCTGTTGAAGTATATATCCAAGATAGATACCATTAATAAAATACAATTATCAAATTAAATGTATCTATACTGCTTTCCATTGTTTTTTAAACCTCCTTAAAAACATGGTTACCAACAACTACTAAATAAGACCTTTAATTACTGCCAATCTTCTCTTGAAAGTAACAGTGCTTATCTTGAGTAGTTTGAACTGTAAGTGGTATTCAGTACACAGTGGGGTTATAATGTTATTATGAAGTATACCAAGTCAGTGATAAATATGTGTGATAAACCATATATTTGTATTAGAAACAATATTTCAATTACCAACTGAATAAAAAGGCTACAACTGCTGGTTACTTTGGGTGGGTATGTCATAAAAGTAAAATGTAGTTAAGTGTGCTTGCAATAAAACGTTAAGTATGCTTCCCTGTACAGTCCAGAAACCTAAATTTAATGGGCTTTTGAGTGTACAGCATTTATTTTTTTTTTTTTCAACGTTTATTTATTTTTGGGACAGAGAGAGACAGAGCATGAACGGGGGAGGGGCAGAGAGACAGGGAGACACAGAATCGGAAACAGGCTCCAGGCTCTGAGCCATCAGCCCAGAGCCTGACGCGGGGCTCGAACTCACGGACCGCGAGATCGTGACCTGGCTGAAGTCGGACGCTTAACCGACTGCGCCACCCAGGCGCCCCTAAGTGTGTGTGTACAGCATTTAAATTACTAGGAGAATTAAAAGGTAGTGCTTTGCGTTCTGGCATTAAGCTTTCCAAAAACTTAAGATTTTTTTTTTAGTATCTCAACTCATTCATCAGAGGAGACCTGTGGCTTTTATTTATATAAAATATTATAGTTCTCCCCCAGATTTTTAGTAATTTTCCAGTGGAGTAACAATGAAACAAGAAAATAATTTCTTTCGGGGCGCCTGGGTGGCTCAATTGGTTGAGTGTCCAACTTTGGCTCAGGTCATGATCTCACGACTCACGAGTTTGAGCCCCACGTCGGGCTCTGTGCTGACAGCTCAGACCCTGGAGCCTGCTTCCGATTCTGTGTCTCCCTCTCTGTCTGCCCCAACCCACTCGCATTCTGTCTCTGTCTCTCTCAAAAATAAACATTAAAGAAAATAATTTCTTTAATTGCAGTAAAATCTGGGCATAAATTCACGTTAAGAATAATAATACATTTAGGGGCGCCTGGGTGGCTTAGTCGGTTAAGCGGCCGACTTCGGCTCAGGTCACGATCTCGCGGTCCGTGAGTTCGAGCCCCGCGTCGGGCTCTGTGCTGACAGCTCGGAGCCTGGAGCCTGTTTCGGATTCTGTGTCTCCCTCTCTCTCTCTGCCCCTCCCCTGTTCATGCTCTGTCTCTCTTTGTCTCAAAAATAAATAAACTTTAAAAAAAAAAAAAAAAAAAGAATAATAATACATTTTTCTTTCTCCTTTTCTGGGAATTTGGTTCAAGAGGACATAAACTTCTTTTCTAAATCTGGGCTATTTGTTCTCTTAAAGTATTTATAAAGTCCATGTATTTTTAAGTGTTGTGTTTTAGTAACCTTACAAATAACTCTGATACTGGGGAGTGGTAATCTGTATAAAATCAATAACACTATGGATTTCATTCCCATTTTACCATGAGGTGCAATGAAGAGTAAATTGTATGCATTTATTTCTAAGAGCGTCTTTAAGGCATGGAACCAAGGAGAAGGAAATCTAGCTGCCATGGAGTCTTAGAAACCAACAGTCACTTAGTGGCAGACTCGGGCCACATATGACCTCTAAATGTGTTTCTATTGCCTGAAGAATACTTAACATTTTTAATTAGTTGCTAGTATTTCGAAGACTGGTCTTTCTGTATAAAAAGCCAGATTTCTGGCTGTCTTTTAAAATTTGTACTTGGCTACTCTGAGTCAGTGTTCCTGCATGGTGGCGTCGGCCGGAGCTGAGTAGCCAGTAGTTCAGAGGGAACATGGGCTGGGGGCTCTCTGTTCGCCACAGCCCCATCAAAGCCCACCTCACTCATTTGCTCATATCTTGTCGCTACCGGAGGTGCTTGTTTGCTAAAAATATCTGGAAGCCTGTTCTTCCTTTTTTTTTTTCTTTTAACGAAGAAAAAGGAAAGAAGCCATAAACTTGAGGTTTAAACAGTAAAAAAAAAAAAAAATATATCCACTCAACATCAAAAATGCAGAAAGATGAGAGTAACCTTAATAAAGTACAAGTCGAGGTGCCTGGCTGGCTCATTTGGAAGAGCGTGTGACTCTTGATCTTGGGGTTGTGATTTCGAGCCGAATGTTGGGTGTAGAGATTACTTAAATAGAACTTTTAAAAGTAACAATAGGGGCGCCTGGGTGGCTCAGTCGGTTAAGCGTCCGACTTCAGCCAGGTCACAGTCTCGTGGTCCGTGAGTTCGAGCCCCGCGTCGGGCTCTGTGCTGACCGCTCGGAGCCTGGAGCCTGTTTCAGATTCTGTGTCTCCCTCTCTCTCGGATCCTCCCCCGTTCATGCTCTGTCTCTCTCTGTCTCAAAAATAAATAAACGTTAAAAAAAATTAAAAAAAATAAATAAAAGTAACAATAAAGTAAAGTCAATTAAAAATAAAAAAACTTACTAGTGCTAACCTTTTTGTAGCACTCTGATCTTCACAGCGTCCTGGGGAGTAAGATAACAATTACATATTCGTTTCACCAAGAAGAAAACTGAATATTCGTGAGGCTTGTTAATTTGTCCAAAATCACAACTGCTAAGTGTTGAAGGTGAGGTTTGTCTCAGCTTCAGATGTTAGTCTAGAGTAGCACTGTCCAGAATTGTCTGCGGTGACAGAAATGTTCTGTATATCTATGATGTTCCATGTGGTAGCCTCCAGCCACATGTGGCTATTGAACACTTGAGGGTGGCTTGTAATTGAAGAACTGAATTTTTTAAATGTTACTTAATTTTGATTAATTTGAAATAATCACACGTGCTTAGTGACTATTTTATTGGGCAGTACAGGACCTTGAAGGTCTTATTTTCTTCATCATACAATCTCTGTAGTGATCACTCTTATTCTGTTTAGTAAAATTCATCAAAAGATTTCTGTAAGGTTTTCTCCAGTTATCCAGTGGCTGGTCTCCGTTCCATGAGGAGTTCAACGTATAGTGAATGTTTTGTGTTCAATGTATAGTATATGTTTTCTGTATCTGCAAAGATTTCCCTCCATAAAGGCTTTGATTGTACACAGTAGCTCTTTATTTTTTATTTTTATTTTTTATAACAAAGTCAGGGGTCCCAGTAGAGGGACCCCCTGATTCTTAGATACAGAATCTCTCAAGATTCTTAGTTCAGTGGTGCCTGGGTGGCTCAGTTGGTTAAGTGTCTGACTCTTTTTTTTTTTAATGTTTATTTTTGAGAGAGAGAGAGAGAGAGAGAGAGAGCACATGTACAGTCGGGGGAGGGGCAGAGAGAGAGGGAGACAGAGAATTGAACACAGGCTCCAGGCTCTGAGCTGTCAGCACAGAGCCCGACGGGGGCTCAAACTCATGAACTGTGAGATCATGACCTGAGTCGAAGTCAGACACTTTTAACCAACTGAGCCACCCAGGCACCCTTAGTGTCTGACTCTTGATCTCAACTCAGGTCTTGATCCTGGGGTCATGAGTTTAAGCCCCACATTGGGCTCCACACTGGACTCTGTGCTGGGTGTGAAGCCTACCCTTTAAAAAAAAAAGATTTCGAGTCCAGACAAAGAGCATAATTCAAGGTGTGTTTAGACATCAGAAATGTGTAGGTGACCAGGACGATTTCCTTTCCTGATCTTTTTTTATGGTCTAGGATACTAGTGGCTGTTAATGAATCATGGAGGAAACCGAACATCTTCTGATGCTTAGCTGGTTTCATTTGGACCAAAATGACTTTTAGAAGGGTGGCCATTAGCTAACCTCTCTGTCGATTAACATATGTCATTAAATCTAAAATGTAATTGATTTAAGACACATCCTGGTTTCACAGGATCTTCAAACATGGGGGAGGGGATTCATCTTAGAATTGGTGAAATATGGTTTGATAATGGGCTTAATCTCTGTTTGGTCAGCCTATAACCAGGGACAGCATTGAGATACAAATGTCGACTCCTGCTTTGCCCTGTGGTTAAACTATTCACATTGGCTATCCCCTTCCGTACTACCTTAGGTTGATTGTGACTGACTAACAGAAGACTTTCTGGTGGTTAGGAGTAGGTTTAAACCTCTTGCCCAGTAACCATTCATTCGCCATATTCATTTTCTTTAAACATCCCCTGCCGCCATGAATGCAGACGAGGCTATTTTATTATCATACATGGTACCGGAACAAGCTTAACCAATCACCTTCTAGCACTCAGGCAACTCTGCAGAACTCCTTTTTAGAATACCACATGCTGCAATTCAAATTATCGCATTAGCTATCCAAATGCACCATTTGTTTTTAAATACTGGAGTGTTTACCTGAATTTTTCCCCTTTTCATTTTACCGCCCCACTTCATCAGTACATTGTCACTGCAGTGACAGATTTATTTATATGCCTTGATATCTTCACTTTCTGTTATTTTAAAAATATATTCCTATGGTATTCTTAAACATCTTAAAATATTAGTTGTTAGGAAGCAGGTTCACGTCTTTTTTTTTTTTTTCATGATGCTCTACTGAATCTTGCCTTTATTCAGACTTTGAGATATTTCAACACTTCTAAACTCCTGCCTTAAAATTTCTGTCCCAGTCTTACTCTGGAAACTGAGCATGCCTTCTGAAATGTAACTGCCCTTGAAAGTAATTTATGAGTTTGAATATTTAAAAATGGAACTGTTTCTTGTCCACAGTGGAGTCTGGCACCTAATGGTTACCATTTCAGACCCTGCTGTGTAAAGTTCCCAAATACAATGCATTCAGAGTTAACACTTAAGTAAAACTCATGCATGGGTTAGTGAATATCATTTATCACATAGTAACAAGGAGTCCTAAGTGCTCTGGCAAATATATCAGTTTGAAGGATATAAAATTGCTGACATTTGACCGTTTTGACTTCCCAAAAATAGCGACTTCACACGATCTATCCTAACATTATAGGTTTGGGTCAGTCCAAGCTTATATAAACCACTTTATCTACTTTTGCTGTTTTCTCTTATTTTTTTACTCAAATAGTACTTTTAATCCAACAACCTTCTCCTTGACACTACCCTTTTGTATTCCTCAGTTTGTAACATTTTTTCTAGTGCTCTTCTCTTTTTAGCTAATTCCCCAAATCTATTTAGCTTCAGAATTAGTAGCACAAAGAAGGCTGGTTGCATAGCACCTCCATGATGCAGTCGGTACTTAACCATTTCAAGTGTTTGACCTGTTTGGAGATTTTCATTATCCTAAAAGGTTAGTGTCATCGAATACATTCCCTGCCCAATAAATAAGCCACCATAGTCCCCTACTTCTCAAATGAAAAAGGCAGATAGAAAAAGTGCTACCTTTTTATTCAGTACTGATACAGGCCATGCTATGTGGTGTCTTTGTTATGACATGATTTGGCCCAAGCACCTCTGGAGAATAAAATTAACTAATAAACACCCTTTGGTATATTCACCTTTTATTCAACTGAATGTAAATTAATAAAACCCTGCAGTTGTTTTTTTAAGTTCATTTATTTATTTTGAGAGACAGCATGTGCAGGAAGGGCAGAGAGGGAGGGAGACAGAGAGAATTCCAAGCAGGCTGCCCACTGTCAGTTCGAGGAGCCCGATGCAGGGCTCGGACTCACAAATCCATGAGATCATGACCTGAGCCAAAATCAAGAGTCAGACACTTGGCCGACTAAGCCACCCAGGCGTGCTGATCCCTGCAGTTGTTTAAACATTTTACTGTCTTTGTCATGAAAAAGAAATAGGATACATTACATTTTGTTAGAAGCAATAGAGACATCAACCGTCACTTGGTTTGAAACTGGAAAGTGTACCATTTATATCTCTGTCCATTTGTATATGTAATTTTTCCTATTCCAGGGGTATGTAATGACTGTTCATGTATTTAAATTCATCCATATTTTGTCCTGACAAATTGCTGTTTTTATTTGAAGAGGATTTGTCAGTAGTAGTTGGTACTGGCAAGTAAATTAAAAAAATACTTAAATCCCTTATTACTGAACTATTCAACTCCTTACATGTGTAATGCTACCCTTCACAATAATCTGCTAAGTAAATGTTTTCCCCCATTTTACAGATGTGAAACTGAGGTCAGCTTAAGTTGTTTCCTAGGATGGTAATCTAAATCTAGTACAGACCCATAATTGAAATCAGGGGCCATTTGGCTCCAAAGACTTTGGCCCCACCCCCCCGACTCCACCCTTCTCCTATGGCATACTCCCTCGCTATTTAAAAAAGAAATCCTCAAACATCTATCTCACTGTGGCGCCTCTCGTACTATGTATTATTGTCCTGTATTTTATTATAAGTTTGTTTTAATTTAGTAAATACTCACTGATCCGTCCGGGAAATACGAATCAAAACTACAATGATGTATCCCCTCACACCTGTCAGAATGGCTAAAATCAACAACACAAGAGACAACAGCTGTTGGCGAGGATGCGGAGAAACGGGAACCCTCTTGCACTGTTGGTGAGAGTGCAAACTGGTGCAGCCACTGTGGAAAACAGTATGGAGCCTCCTCACAAAGTTCAGAATAGAACTACCTACGATCCAGTAATGGCACTACTAGGTATTTACACAACGAATATAAAAACACTAATTCACAGGGATACGTGCACCCCGATGTTTACAGTAGCATCATCTACGATAGCCAAGTTACAGAAACAGCCCGAGTGTCCACTGTCAGTTGAATGGATAAAAAAGGTGCGGATGGGGCACCTGGGTGACTCAGTCGGCTAAGTGTCTGACTGGATTTCAGCTCCGGTCATGATCCCCAGGTTGGGCTCCACACTAGCATGGAGCCTTCTTGAGGTTCTCTCTCTCCCTCTCCCCCTTCCCTGCTTGCGTGCATGTGCTCTCCCTCTCTTTCTCTGAAATAAAAAAAAAAAAAAAGATGTGGTGTGTATGTATATAGTGGAATATTACTCAGCCAGAAAAAAGGATGAAATCTTGCCATTTGCAATGACACGAATGGAGGTAATGCTAAAGGAAATAAGTCAGTTGGAGACAGACAAACAGCATATGATTTCACTCGCATGTGGAATTTAAGAGGCAAAACAAATGAACAAAGGGGAAAAAAGGTGGGAGGCAAACCACAAACAGACTCTGAACTATAGAGAATAAACTGATAGTTACCAGAGGGGAAAGGGGTGGGGGGTGGGTTAAATAGAGGATGGGAATTAAGGAGGCCACTTGTCTTTATGAGCACCAGGTTATGTATCAAGTGTTAAACTATATCATACACCTGAAACTAATATTATGCTGTATGTTAACTAGAATTTAAATAAAAATTTTTAAAAATGAAAGTGTATTTACTGATGGCCTACCCCGTATCGGGCATCTCCTGGCATATTCTACAGGAGAGAGACAAGGTAATTTCAGACAATAACCCCTACTAGGCAATAAAAAGGGGGGTGGTTTAATGGATAGGAAGTTCTTTGCAAGGAGGTGACGTTTGAGCTGAGACCTGAATGACAAGAAGAAAGCAGCCATAGGAAAGTCTGCAGGCAGGATATTCTAGACCAAGGGCAAGGTGAAAGAGCCTGGGGCGGGAGCATCTTGCAGTAGCAAGGGGCATGTGTGGCTGGAGGACAGCGAGAGGAATATAGGTGATGCTGGAGAGTTAGGCAGGAGCTATATGGATATGCTAAGTTGGGTATGAATAGTATTCTCAGTACAGCAGGAAGCTCTTTGAGGCTTTTAAAAAGGAGGAGTGGGTGGCATAATCCTATTTATGACTTAAAAATCTCTGGCGACTGTTTGGTGAGACTGAATTGTGTGTATTTCTACCACTTTTGGAAGACTCCCTGTAGTAAATGTCCAACTTCAGGAAACATCCCATGTTTTTCCTGTGGAAATGATGCACACAGACCCAGAGAAAAATGCTGAAGCCTTGCAAATTGTATATCAACTAGGGAGAGTCTAAAGAGCACCACAATTTCAAAAGGTGATGGGGATAAGTGACCTCATTCCCCTCTCCCGTGTGGTGTTTGTTGCAGGCCCTGCTCATCAGCAGCTAGAGACCTAAAGACCTAGAGTGTGACAGTGACTGCATTTGTAAAATGTTTTGCCCCATTGCCCCATACTTAGAGTAGAGCTGGAGATCAAGAATTGTGTTCATAGGGGCACCTGGGTGGTTCAGTTGGTTAAGCGTCTGGCTCACAGTTTCAGCTCACGTCATGGTCTTGCACTTCTTGGGTTCAAGCCCCACCTCGGGCTCTGCCCTAACAGCTGGAGCCTGCTTGGGATTCTTTGTCTTCCTGTCTCTCTTCGCCTTCCCCACTCACACGCTCTCTCTTAAAATAAATAAACTCTTCAAAAATACATTAAAAAAGAGAATTGTGTTTATGTACAAGTTCTTGCTAGATAGTAACAATCAGTGTTGGAGAACCTTCCATGTTGGTTCCAAGTGCCCTGTTGTTTGTAAGTATCACAAAAAACGACCTTTTGATTTTCTTTTTTTGATACATTTGTAATAGGTCGTTGGCTTTTTAAAAAAATTAAATATACCTTTTACTTAAATATTATATCTTTTGAACTTTTGAGTGTGAGGGTTGAATTTTTTGGTGAGGAAATAACTGTGTTTGCGTTTGTTTTTAATTAAAAAAAATACTTCCGGTGGGAGAAAATATTAATTCCTTTAAAAATCTGGCTGTGTTGCTAGATCCACATTTGCTTTTCTGTGTTTTTGTGAACAACTGATCAAATTAGATTCGTCACTCTTGGCTTGTGGTGATTTGAAATTGAAATGGAATATATTAAAGCAGCCAACCACACTGATTACATTGCAAGCCTCATTTAATTTCATACATTCACACATTACAGTGAAAGGCGGCTTTTTTTAATGCATGATTGTGACTGTACCTTGAGCAACTCCAAAGGTCATCTGTAATGGGTGCATAATTTGTTAGTGTTAGATATCTGATTTATAGTAGGTGTTCCTGAGCCTGATTTGTCCTAGCAGTAAATATGGTGAGCATCAAAAGTCACATCTGTAAGAAGTTCAGCCTGTCACATTTGGTGGTATTGTCTTATTCTTCATTGGTCAGTAGACCACAGTAAATCACAGAATAGCTGTCATCCTCAAATCGAGAAAATGCTAGTGCTGCGCCCCTATTGCACAGGGGTTAAATGAGCTATTCTTCTTAAGAGGGCAGGCTGTCCCAGGTTAAGGTGATAAGAGTATTACCAGCTCAGCTAACAGCACTTGCTCACAGCTACGTGAGCCTTAGTCCCAAAACATCTGTAAGAGGACTTTTTCGGTTTCATGAGAGCAAGAACATTTGTGAGTTTGCTCCATTTTTTGTTTTTCCTCCTATCGGTGAGTTCTACCTTAATTGACTCTGTGCCTTTCAGTGCGACAGGCATCCATGGGCCGAGGCGGTGGGGGGGGGGGGGGGGGGCAGAGATCCAGAGCACGTTTAGGACAGCCTCTGCCCTCAAGTAGAGGACGATCAGATACAGCCATTTGTCCCACTGTGCAGTTATTAGGACATGAAATGGCTTGGATGCTGTTAGTGCCTCAGGTACACGGCTCACTTTAGCCAGCCTCCCTTGTTCCAAACTTGATCACATGGAGTGAGCCCTGGGGTCTGGGAGAAAGCTGTTAGGTGCCTTTTGAGAACTTGCCTGAAGTGTTGCCTTTTATTTTGTTTATGATAGTAGGGACTTGTTCATTTTAACTTGATGTTACTTGTAGTTTGAAGATTTGTCCAGACGTGTGGATTTGTTTTTGTGGGCTTTGATCAGCCTATTTGTTATTTTTCAGCTTTCAATTACAAAAGGTACCTAAACCATTCTTAAAAGCACTATTATTGAAATTGCTGGATGGGGGAGGGGATAAAACGAATATTCTACCCAATTCAAGTGGAAGGAGTTAATTTTTAAAGTTTTTTTTGCACCTCACATATTTATCTTTTTGTGTTTATGAGAACATTTAAGTTCGTCTCTCTTAGTGAATTTCAAGTATCCAATACAGTGTCACCGACTATGATCACCATGCTGTAAATTAGATCCTCCCGCCTTATTCATCTTGCCAGCTGCAAGTTTGAACCCTTTTACCAACCTCTTCCTATTTCCTCCACTTTTCTCCTGTGAATTTGACTGTGGTTTTTGTTTTGTTTTGTTTTGTTTTGAAGTTTATTTATTTTCAGAGGTGGGGAGGGAGAGGGAGGAAGAGAGAGACAGGGAGTGAGGGAGGGAGAGAGGGACAAAATCCCCAAGCAGGCTCAGCACTGTCAGCCCGGAACTGCGATTCGAGGCTCAAACTCATGAACCCATGAGACCATGACCTGCGTCAAAATCAACAGTCAGACGTTTAACCGACTGAGCCACCCAGGCACCCCTGTTTTGTTTGGATTCCACGTATAAGTGATACCATGCAGCATTTGTCTTTTCTCTCTGGCTTATTTCATTTAGCATAATGCCCTCAAGGTCCATCCTTGTCACACCTGGCAGGGTTCCTTCTTCTCTCGTGGCTGAATAATAGATACACTGCATCTTTATCCATTCATCCCTTGATGGACACTTAGGTTGTTTCCATGTCTTGGCTATTGTGAATAATGAAAACTCTTTTTTTTTTTTTTTAATTTTTTTTTTCAACTTTTTTATTTATTTTTGGGACAGAGAGAGACAGAGCATGAACGGGGGAGGGGCAGAGAGAGAGGGATACAGAATCGGAAACAGGCTCCAGGCTCCGAGCCATCAGCCCAGAGCCTGATGCGGGGCTCGAACTCACGGACCGCGAGATCGTGACCTGGCTGAAGTCGGATGCTTAACCGACTGCGCCACCCAGGCGCCCCTAATGAAAACTCTTTAAAATATAACTCACAATTTCCTAGGAAAGCAATTCCATTATTACAAAATAGAGGCGCCTGGGTGGCTCAGTTGGTTGAGCCTGTGACTCTTGATTTCAGCTCAGGCCATAATCTCACAGTTGTGAGATTGAGCCCCTGCATAGGGCTCTGCACTGAGCATGGAGCCTGCTTGGGATTCTGTCTCTCTGCCTTTTCCCTGCTTACTCTCTTTCTAAATAAGTAAACATTAAAAAAAAAAAAAAAAGAAAGAAACAAAATAGGCTTTATAGGCTAGTGTAGGGAAAGAACTAAAACTTGAAGGGGGATCGACACAGAACTGTGTTCCTAGTCTGCATTCTATGTAATTCTACTTCTGCTAGTATTCCTGGTCCCCTGAACCAAAGAAGTTTAGAAACTGCTACGTTCAATATACTTTGCCCTTTTGTTGTTTTAAATGTATATTGGTATATTTAAGACTCAACAGATGTCCTTCAGTAGAGAAATCTGTATGGTTTTGTTTTAAGCCAGGTCTCTCTGTGCATTCATGTGGTTACAGGAATAGTTTGAGAAATACCAGGATCGTATTTTAGCAATTCTTCATTCTCTTTTACCTCTCATGAATAAATAGCACAAATTCAAGTCCCAACAGTCTCCTGACCTACCTTACACAGTTTTTTAAATTTTTTTAATATTTACTTTTGAGGGAGAGAGAGAGAGACAGACAGAGCATGATCAGGAGAGGGGCAGAGAGAGAGGGAGACACAGAATCCAAAGCAGGCTCCAGGCCTCAGGTGTCAGCACAGAGCCCTACGTAGGGTTCAAACCCATGAATTGAGAGATCATGATCTGAGCTGAAGTTGGGTGGCCAACCGACTGAGCCACCCAGGCGCAATTAAAACCTTACACAACTTTTGTTGAACACATCTTCTGTGCTAGTCATTGTGAGAGGTAGAAAATAAGTGGTCACTGTGGCCCTGACTGAATACTGGCGGACTCAGCCTTTGACCACAAAACAGCACAAAGCCGTGTAGAAAAGTGCCTTGGGCAGCAGCAGAAGCATCCAAACAACTCTGAAGTCCAGAGTTTTGGTTGCCTGGAAATGTTGATAAAAAGCCAACAAAGTATGGAAGTATGCACATGGGCAGAAAAAGAAGGCAAGGAGGAGAGATACATATAGTGGCCATGAAGTAGAATTAATAGTAATGTTGGAATGGAGACAAGGAGGACAACTGGCAAAGAAGAGGGCAGCTTCTGGTTGGGCGGGAGCAGACAGCAACTGCACATGTGTCGTCACGTCTCCAGCCAGCTCGCAGACCATAGGAATCACAGGCGTCAGCATGCCACGCATAAGGCTGTCCGTTGAGACAGTTCAGTGTTTTCATAGCGCGCCATGGCCTCCTAATGCAGGGGTCACAGACTCATGGCTTTGGGGACTGTGCAAGAAAGCTACTGGAGCAGACCATGTGGAGGAAAAATCGGAGTGGTGGGGACCATTGTAGAGTGTGTGTTTTCATACAGAAAACGTGGGTTCTGCTTTGCCACACACTGTGATTTTTCAAGGGGAGCCAGAAACAATGGTGTTTCTGAAATTATCTGGTTTTTAAGCTTTGGCTCCAGTTTTTTATTTTGTTTGATAAACATGGGGGATGCTGGGTGAGAATGTGTGAACTCTCTTACATTTACCAACAGGATTAGATTGGTATAAGAAATTTGGTGGTATCTAGTAAAGTTGTAGATGTACAAAGATGACCCATCAATTGCATCTGTCCTTAGCCCTAGAGACTCTCGCACACCATGCTCACAGAGACTTGTAGGATGAGTATCTTGGCATTGTTTCAAACAGTCCCCCAGGTAAGCAAGCCGCAAATAGAAAAGTGCATATGAAATGATCTCTATGAATTTTATCAACAACATTAGAACAACATCCGTGTACTGTTCATGCTCATATGGATCTATAGTAAAGGCATAACACACAGTTACCAAGGAGACGCATCACCTGCAGGATAGATGTTACCTACAGGAAATGGGGGTGGGGAAGCCAGGTGTACTGGGAAGGCATTGAAGATTTTAAGCAAAGAAGAGATATGACATGTCTTTTTTAGAGAGGTCACTCTGACCACAGTGGACAATGTATTGTAGGGGAACAAGAGGGGAAACATGGAAAGCAAGTAGGAGGTATTAAAGTGAGAGAGAGGTAGCTTGAATTCCAAACAGTGTAAGTGTACCTCTAAGCCTGGGTTTCTCATCCTCGGCACTGTGGGCATTTGGGGCTGGACGATTCTTTGAGGTAAGCACTGTCCTGTGCACTGTAGTCAGCATAGCAGCATCCCTGGCCTCCACCCAAGCACCCCTCACCCCCTGAGTTGTGACAACCAAAAACGTTACCAAAAGTCTCAGTTGAGAACCATTAGTCTAAGCAGTGTATTATCATGAGGTTCCGAGTATAAATTTCCAATCCATGTATAACAGGAGGAGACCAGACCGAGCCTGAGTTAGTTGGGAGATTGTGTGCAGGGGGTGACATTTTAGATGGTCACTGCAAGCAGGGGGAACACATGCACACGTCCCAGACATGCTGATCTGGACTGTTTCAGGACGTAAAACCAATCTTGTCCTGAATCTTCTATTCCACTCTCGCTTATTCCCTGCTCTGGCTTCTCCTTGACTTCTGAGATTCTTGCAAGAGGGCTATTCATCCGCTCTTCACTTCCGTCATTTTAGTTTGAGCAACAGCTCTCTTGCTCACACCAGGGTCCCCGGGGACTTCCTCATTCCAAATCTGGTGGAATCTTTCCAGTCATTACGTTTCCATTGACTTCCCTCCCCAAGTTGTTTCCTACTCTTAAAATTTTATTTCCTCTTACATAATCAAAAATGTAAGTCACACTTCATGTATAGAAATGTTAAGCTCTCCATGACTATAATCCGGAAATTCGTGCCTCTCCTGTATCATAGAATATTGCACAACCACTAAAACTCTCTTTTCCTGTGGGCCACCTGGGTGGCTCAGTCAGTTAAGCGTATGACTCTTGGTTTAAACTCAGGTCATGATCTCATGGTTGGTGAGTTCGAGCTCCACATCAGGCTCCATGCTCCAAGTGTGGAGCCTGCTTGGGATTCTCTCTCTCCCTCTCTCTCTGCCCGTCCTGCACCCACACTCTCTCTCAAAATACATAAAAATAAACTTAAAGAAAAACCTCTTTTCCAGAAATGGATCATGTGTATAAGGAAACGTTACAGTGTGGATTAAGAAAACCAGGTTGCAGGGGCGCCTGGGTGGCTCAGTCGGTTAAGGGTCTGACTTCAGCTCAGGTCATGATCTCGTGATTGTGAGTTCAAGCCCCACGTTGGGCTCTGTGCTGACAGCTTGGAGCCTGGAGCCTGCTTTGGATTCTGTGTCTCCTTCTCTCTCTACTCCACCCCCACTTGTGCTCTGTCTCTCTCTGTCTCTCAAAAATAAATAAATGTAAAAAAAAAAAAAAAACAGGTTGAAGATTTTTGCACCCACAGTAACACTATCAGTTTATTCTCTATAGTTCAGAGTCTGTTTGTGGTTTGCCTCCCACCTTTTTTTCCCCTTTGTTCATTTGTTTTGCCTCTTAAATTCCACATGCGAGTGAAATCATATGCTGTTTGTCTGTCTCCAGCTGACTTATTTCCTTTAGCATTACCTCCATTCGTGTCATTGCAAATGGCAAGATTTCATCCTTTTTTCTGGCTGAGTAATATTCCACTATATACATACACACCACATCTTTTTTTTTTTTTTATTTCAGAGAAAGAGAGGGAGAGCACATGCACGCAAGCAGGGGAGGGGGAGAGGGAGAGAGAGAACCTCAAGAAGGCTCCATGCTAGTGTGGAGCCCAACCTGGGGATCATGACCGGAGCTGAAATCCAGTCAGACACTTAGCCGACTGAGTCACCCAGGTGCCCCATCCGCACCTTTTTTATCCATTCAACTGACAGTGGACACTTGGGCTGTTTCTGTAACTTGGCTATCGTAGATGATGCTACTGTAAACATCGGGGTGCACGTATCCCTGTGAATTAGTGTTTTTATATTCGTTGTGTAAATACCTAGTAGTGCCATTACTGGATCGTAGGGTAGTTCTATTCTGAACTTTGTGAGGAGGCTCCATACTGTTTTCCACAGTGGCTGCACCAGTTTGCACTCTCACCAACAGTGCAAGAGGGTTCCCGTTTCTCCGCATCCTCGCCAACAGCTGTTGTCTCTTGTGTTGTTGATTTTAGCCATTCTGACAGGTGTGAGGGGATACATCATTGTAGTTTTGATTCGTATTTCCCGGACGGATCAGTGAGTATTTACTAAATTAAAACAAACTTATAATAAAATACAGGACAATAATACATAGTACGAGAGGCGCCACAGTGAGATAGATGTTTGAGGATTTCTTTTTTAAATAGCGAGGGAGTATGCCATAGGAGAAGGGTGGAGTCGGGGGGTGGGGCCAAAGTCTTTGGAGCCAAATGGCCCCTGATTTCAATTATGGGTCTGGCAGGAAGTGCACTGAAATATTAGCAGGCATTTCCTGACAGGCAGTGTGTTAGTTTTCTAATCAGTCAGCGAGGAGGGAGGTGTACTGAAACACTGGCTTCTCCACTTTCCCTCCATCCTCTTCCCTCTGTGCACAGTTTTCACGGATGCTCTCATCTGTACCCTTTGCACCAAGGACTCCCAAAGCTGCCTCTCCAACCCTTCCAGTCCTGTTTCAGATTGACTTAAGACTCTCGTACCTAATGATGTTTGGATATGTCCACTTAGATGTCCCAGGACCATCTCTCAAAAATCAGCCTGTGCCCACACTGAGGCTGAACCATTCCTCTTTCCCTACAAGCATTTCTTTTTGCCTTCCCTATCCTGGTCATTGGCATTTGTCCTGTCACCCAAGTCAGAGGCATCCTACCCTTGTTTGCTCCTCCCTCCACATCCAGCCCACCCCAAGAGTTTTAGCTGATTCTGCCTCTGAGCCCATCCCACAGCTCTCTCCCTCCCCTCATTTTTGCTTGCTACCCACTAGTGCAGGTGGTCCTCTAAATAGGATTCCTAGACAAATCTTACTGGTCTTTCTGCTTCTAGCCCTGTTCTGTCCAACTTGCACTTCACATGTGGCCAGTTTTAATTGAGATGTGTTGTGTCAAATACACTTCATTAATATTCTTATATTGACTACATGCTGAAATGATAATATTTTAGATGTATTGGATTAAATGAAACATATTTTTGAAATCTTGGCCCGTTTTATTTTAGTTTTTTTTTTAATGTGGCTAGTCGAAAATTTTAAATATCATACCTGGCTTGCATTCTCTCTAGTGGACCATGCTGCGTCTAACTGCCTCCACCACTTTGACCTTGTTCTTTTCACCTGCTGCCACAATATCTTGCTGAAAAGCAAACTCCCTGAGCTAAAAAAAAAAAACCATTTGAAGTCCTTTAGGATACAGCGTAAGGTTAGTTTAGCACACACTGCCTTCCCTAAAGTCATTCAGTTTCAGAAACTTTTGAAACACTGTTGTCCAAACAGAGTATCCAGCTAGGTTGAGCTGGTAGCTTGGCAGCTTTCAGCACCTAATCTAATGACTGTCATCTGTGCGGCACCTGTACCTTCAGATATTCAATAGCTGGGAGACAGTCACTACACTGTGAATAGATTTAAGTATCAATTCTGCATTAGTGCTCAACAAAATTTTTTTTTTAATTTTCTTAATGTTTGTTTATTTTTGAGAGATCTAGAGACAGAGCACGAGTGGGGGAGGGGCAGAGAGAGGGAGACACAGAGTCTGAAGCAGGCTCCAGGCTCTGAGCTGTCATCAGAACCCCACATGGGGCTTGAAGTCACAAACCACAAGATCATGGCTTGAGCCGAAGTTGGACACTTAACCGACTGAGCCACCCATGCCCCCCCCCCCCCGAACATGAAATTTTAATACAAACCCTTAAAGGACAACTACCTTCTTAGTAACTACTGTTGAAAATTCTCTGCTGAGCTCTGTACCTTGCCCTGTTGGACCATATGTTTGAGTGAGTGCTCTGAAGAGCGGGAAGTCGCTGTGAGGACCTGCCTCCACTGCAGGAGATGATGGTGGGCGAACCAAGTGGGAAGAGAAACTCTAGCGTGTTGATCATGCCAGACAGATTAAATGAAAAGCTACAAAATCAGAGATTTTGATGCTTATGAGATGATGTATCTTTGGGGGAAAAAACCATAGACAGGAGGATGTTGGGACAAAATGGCCGAACAAAAAATGGGTCCTGAAACAATAAATAAATTTAAAATTAAAAGAGCTATATCCAGGGGCGCCTGGGTGGCTCAGTCAGTTACGTCCAACTTTGACTCAGGTCATGATGTTTCTCGGCTTGTGGGTTCAAGCCCCACGTCGGGCTCTGTGATGACAGCTCAGAGCCTGGAGACTGCTTCAGATTCTGTGTCTCCTTTCTCTGCCTCTCCCCTGCACATACTCTCTCTCTCTCTCTTAAAAATAAACAAACATTAAAGACATTAGAAGAAAACAGCTGTATCTGAACAGTATTTTGGCTATCTGGAATAATTCTTGTTTGTCCATCAGGTGTGTCTAGGGTGGCTGAGGAACTAAGAGAACCATAGCTGAGGACATTTACCATTGGGGAGGTTGCTAGGTTGTGTTGTCATTGGTGTGATTTGATACATATAAAATGCTGTGACAGCCACCTAGACAGAACTAAAATTGTTTTCAGATAATGAAATACTACGTTTATTTTGGCTCTGATGTTGAACCACTGTTAAAGGTTTGATTTTTCTGTCACTGTGTTGCTTTCGCTTCCTTGGGTGACTGTAGCGTGTGTTTAGAGAAGGACAGCTTCTCCTTCCTCATGGTGTAGCAGCACTGCGTTTTTAGGGGGGACGCACTTGCCAGAAGTTTGCCACTCATTATCTCTTCCATAAGCTTGTGACCGGGGCTTCCATCAAGATGCCTCCTGCACAGCCCTTTTCCTCCAAGAGCACAACTGTAACCTCAGGAATATTAATCTGCAGTTTGCTCGGTCCCATTTCCACACTCCTCTCCCATCTTGTTTTGGAGGTGTGCCCAAAACCTGCTCCCGCCGCCCTCCTGACCTCTAAAATAAGGATAAACCCTCCATTTGCATTTTTCAAAATTCTTTTTGATTTCATGTGTGGTGTGATTGTATTCTTCCTTCCAAGGTTATTTGTATTGTCAGACTTCACTGTTTTATGTTGAAGGAACGTGAGGCACCACCAGGTAAGTGCTGGATACTTCCCTGCTGTTCCTCACATCACATATACACAGGGGCGCCTGGGTGGATCAGTCGGTTAAGTGTCCAACTCTTGATTTCAGCTCAGATCGTGATCTCAGGGTCATGAGATCAAGCCCCACATTGGGCTCTGCACTGAGTATGGGGCCTGCTTAGGATTGTCTCGCTCTCTCTGCCCTTCTCCTGCTCACTTTCTCCCTCTCAAATAAATAAATAAATAAATAAATAAATAAATAAATAATTTTTTTAGTGTTTAAAAATCACATATACAGAAAAGCGCCTTTAAGGCCAACCCTTCAAGCACACCAGACTCACTTCGTCTTAGGGTCCCTGGGAGTGGTGAGAGGGGAACTTTCCTCTACTTCTTCTCCTCTCCAAATAGGCAAGACTCTTCATTCCTCACTAGGGCTCCTCCTGGCCCTCCCTAGAACCAAAAACAAGTTTTACTTGAGCACAACCGACCATCCAGCAGAGGTTCTGTGCCTCAGTTTCCCAGTAAGTCCTAAGCTGGAAGCTTAAAAAAAAATCCACTTGCCCAGGTCATGCCCCAGACCACTTAGATCCGACCCTCTGGCTGGGACCCAGGCATCAGTATACTTCCATGCCGGTGTGTGGCCATGGTTGAAAACTACTGCTTGAAAGGTCTTTGTCACCTTCACGCCTCTCAAAGCTTGTTCCGACTTAAAGTTTGGGAGGATATGGCCATCAGGTTCCATGGTGAAGAGCATCGTATTGTTTGTCATGACCACCCGCTGACAGCTGTCATTTATTGATCAGTTATATGTCAGGCACTCTGTTGTGTCTCTATGTATGTTGTCTTTACATTTTTACTGCATCTTTATATATATTATATTTACTTTTTGTACTTTATTCTTTTTTACTATGTTTAATCTTAACAACGAAATGGGTCTTATTATTACCATTTCACAGAGAGCAAAAGGAAGTGTTACAAAGGACAGATGATGTTGTCAGTATCACACAACCAGTAAATGAGGGGGAACATGATAATATGGATCACATGTTAGATCAAGAACAAAGAAAGAAAAAAACTATTAAAAAAATAGTTTGTGCACGAATTACAGTTACACCAACAGTTTACCATTTGTGCCTAATTACAATATATCACAATAATGATTTTGATTATAAATACTGTTAGATAACATTAACTTGGGCACATTTCTTTTGATTATAGCACAGTTCAAATATTTAATGAATAGCTAATAATCACAGCTAATAAATATTAGTTGAGTATTTACTATACACTAGGCATCAGAGTAAGTACTTGATGTATATTTAATTTAACCTTATTAAAAACAAAACTGAGAGGCACCTGGCTGGCACAGTCGGTTGAGCATCCTACTCTTGATTTCAGCTCAGGTCATGATCTCCTGGTTCGTGGGTTCGAGCCTCGCATCGGGCTTTCCGCTGACAGCATGGAACCTGCTCAGGATTCATTCTCTCTCTCTCTCTCTCTCTCTCTCTCTCTCTCTCTCTCTCTCTCTCTCTGCCCCCCCCAAAATGGAGAAATAAACTTAAAAAAAAATAAAAACAAAACTGAGATCTGTACTATGATTTTCCCAGTTTTGAGATATTTGACATATGTAACATCGTATAAGTTTAAAGTATATAATGTAATGATTTTATATATATGTGTGTCAAAATGCTCATCATAATAAGTTTAATTAACATTCATCAGCACACAGTTACATTGTTTTCTTGTGATGAGAGCTTTTAAATTTCTTTTAAACATTTATTTATTATTGAGAGACAGTGAGAGAGAGAGCATGAGCATGGGAGGGGCAGAGAGAGGAGACATAGATTCCGAAGCAGGCTCCAGGCTCTGAGCCGTCAGCACAGAGCCCGACGTGGGGCTAGAACCCACAAACCGCGAGACCATGGCCTGAGCCGAAATGGGATGCTTAACCAACTGAGCCACCCAGGCGCCCCATGACGAGAGCTCTTAAGGTCTACTCTCTTAGCTATTTTCACATACACAACACACAGTATTATTACTAGAGTAGAGGGAACTGGGGTTAGGAGAAGTTAAGTAGCTTACCTGGTAAATGGCACATGGAGATCTTGAGCCCAGGTCTATGGGACTCGAGCCGTATTGTTTAATGTGCTGTAAGTGAACACAGTGCTTCAGTATGCTCAGCCTTCGCATTTATTACTAACGTGCACTGGTTATCTATTCAGACCTTGTAATGTGGCTTGGGAGATGGGTATAATTATTTTAAAACTCTATGCTATTAATAGTTTTCATTTTGAATATATATAATGATAACCTTAAGAAATCTCACTGCTATATAAGAACAACTCCTATTTATTTATTTTCTCATTTCAATCACATAAAACCAACCTGTCTAACTAGATTAAAAAACAATAATTTCCAGAATCATCTTAGTTCTTGAATTGTGTGTTTCATTAGGGAATGGTAGAATGTGTATATATTTAAAATAATCATTTTGTGTTAAAAATTGACCCCACACATGCACATTGAAAGGCTTGATTAATAATAAATATTTTTAGGAAATGTTTGAGGTAGGAGGCATTCAGTTCAGAAGATTATCTATTAAATAACAAAACCTGAACCTAGAGGGCCGTCAGATACCAGCATATTAATAGAACAAAGAAGGAACTGGCATGTGTGATTCCAATTTACAGTGATGGAAGAAAAAGCCACCTTGTCCCAGCCCTACTTCAGTCATACAGGATTGTAGGGGACCTTCTAGAAAGACTCCTGGCTCATCTTTGTCCAACTCCTCTTCCAGGGGCTGCAGCCAGTGGAGAACCCAGACGCTTAGGGTTTGGAAAACCTGGATTCCTCTTGTATCTCTGTTAACTCTCTAATACATTGCTATGCTGTGAGTTTTCCAACATTCCTCAAATAGATGTGGCAGAATCAGGAATAACTTAGTAACACTTCAGTGATGCCTGTCTTTCGTAGTGTTAGTTTGTAGACTAAATAACATAGGGTATGTGCTTAGTTTAAAGCCAGCAAATGCCACTTATTTGATATCTAGTGATAAGTCCACAATAATGCAGAATTCTTCTTGGTAATCATCTATGCAATCTGTACAACCTTTCAAACATCAGTTGAAAAGAAAGCTGGTTTATTGTGTCAGCAGAGTCCCATATGGAACCATTTAGAAATTTAGAACTAAGTTGTATCTAATTTATCTTCCAAAGTAGTAACTCACTTCCAGGTTGATTTTTTTTTTTTTTTTTTTTTTTTTGGCAGCTTAAAACTCATTTTCAAGTCACTAAAACTCTCATGAAATAAAAGGTTTGCTGTTTGAAGGCATTTGTGCTCCCGTTACTCTTGGGGACATGTCCCCTGTGCTGATTGAATCAAGTTCCTTCTGCTTTATGATCCATTGGAGGGGTTGTAAACGTAAGCCCCTTCAAGGATCAAATGTCAGGGTGTCATGTCATGGGAGGTGTTGGTTTCGGGGAACAGGGGGGTGCATGCCCTACCCACAAGCATTCAGATTTCTTTGAAACATTGAATACCATTAGCGAGACAGAACACATCTTCTAGCTAAATTGCACTGAAGGCCCACCAATTCACAGACCTTCAGCTCCGAAGCATCTTATGGTAATTAATCCTACCCCCCAAAATGGAAATATATTCCACTTCATACTTGTTAATAAATTGACTACATGTAAAGATTTGAATATATCAGGAAGTTCACAGAGTCTGTGATAGTAAATAGGACTCAAATTTAAAATTGTTTTAGTAACAAACAACCGAAGAACTATTTTCTGCCTAGATTTTGATGTTCTTATATTTCTCCTAGAATTCATGAATTTGATAAAATGTCACCCTGGCATCTGTATGTCTTAGTTTTACTGCCTTGCACATAAGAAGTGTTGAAATTAGGTTGGTCACAGCAAATACTTAGGATTTTGTACTACATGGTATTATGAAATCTGTAGCTTTAATTTATGGGCACTATTAACACTGTGCATTTTGAAAAGTACTTTATGCTGGTCATGTTCCCCTTGAGTAATTCCGAGTAGTTCCTTAGAGATTCCAAGGGGGAAAGGGCTATGGTTCAAGTCTCATAGTAGCCTAGGCAGTTAATACATCAATAAAAGAGCATAACATTGTGGCCACCCTAAACCACACCTCTGCCCCGTGCCAGACACAGTACAGGCCCTTGGCATGCATTAGATCTCAATTTACTCCTGACACTGCTTCTGTGAGGTATTCTTGCTGTTTCACCCACTGCAGATATGGAGCCTCGGAGATTCTCATGTGAATGGTATCAGACCTTTCCACTTCTAAATCCTATGCTGGAAACATCTGTTACCACCCCCAACCCCAGAATTGTCAGTTGGGTCGTCAGTAGAGTGATTAGAGCAATTGAATGGACCTGGCTAACCTTGTAATGTGTTCCCCCATATCACGTTGCTCAAGGAGGGAAGGGTTCGAGTCCTTCAAATTCCCTATAGAGAGGGTATGTGCCCCCATCGACCAATCTGCCTGGATATCAGACACTTGGATGTCAGTGTATGCTGTGTACAGAAGCAAGTTGTACTCGAATCATAAACCACAAAAGTGCGTAAACCTTTTAAGCCTGCCCATTATGGGAAAACATTAACATATGTTGATATGGAGGCGAGCTTGGTAAATGAAGGATCCGTATGTTTTCTTTCAAAAATTAAACTTCAGATTTTTCTTCACACTCTCCACTCCAGCTCTTCCTGTGCTTCCCCAGCTCAAATGTGGCTCCTTCTGTGGAATCTTCCTCTGGGTCTCTGAATAGAGGTGGGCACGCACTCCTGCATGTAGCCCTTGGGAGAGTTGGTCACATCTGCTTCTTCCCACGCACCTCTCTGCCACTAAACTGCAAGTTCCTTGGAGCTAGGGCTGCCGACTCAGGTTGACACCCTCACGTTGCTAAGCACTGAGCCCACCTGTGTCTGACGGCAGATGCTGTCTCATGTCTGACAAGTGAATGAATGAATAAAACCCATACAGGTGCCTGACCTCAGCACCATTGGTCCTTCCTAGCATCTAGTTCTTGACAGGTCAGGAGGTCAAGTTCTGTTGGTGACCTTGCAAAAGTTCATCTGCGTTATGGAAATTAGTACCCTTACTTTGACAGTTTGCAGGGGAAAGAAAAGGTGAACCACCAACCAGACCCCTTCGTTAATAGCAAGAAAACTGGTTCCAGGTAAGTGTGCCTTTCCCCTGTATGTTTTGGCAACTTTTTTCATAGTTTGCAAAGTCGAATCTGGAATCCTCTCCTTAAGAGTCCCTGGTTCTTAGGAAACAAAAGTATCAAAGAAAAGTTCTCTTTCCTCAATAGTCTCACCTCCAGTTGACCGTTCAGAGAACAAAAACTGGTACTATCTCACAGAGCTTGAAAGATGGCAAAAACCCTATATTTAGTAATGTCTAACCGAAGTTTGTCTTAATAGTTTAGGTAATGTCCTAGAATTTATTATTGGATTTATTCCACATCGTTCTCATTTGAAAAACTAGTAACTCAGCTTAAAAACTGCAGGACTAGGGCGCCCCAGTGGCTCAGTTGGTTGAACGTCCAGCTCTTGACTTCGGCTCAGGTCATGATCGCAATTCATGAGTTCAAGCCCTTGCATCAGGCTCCACGCTGACAAGCATGCAGTTTGCTTGGGATTCTGCCTCCCTCCTCTCTCTCTGCCCCTCTCACGCACATGCGCTTGCTCGCTCTCTCTCTCTCTCTCTCTCTCTCTCTCAGAATAAGTAAACTTAAAAAAACAACAGGCAGGACTGCATCTTTTTTTTTTTAAGACATTCTGGTGCAACCTGTTGGACTTTGAACCTTGCTTGAATGCTAACCTTGCTTAGTAAAAGCAGTTTGTTTCCACTGCCTGTTAATGGAAAATCTTTTCACATTCCTCAGCAGACAACTACTCTAAATGTACCTGAGTCATATCTTTATTTTCTAGAGAGGAAAATAGGAAACATACCAGTGCTGCCCCCCACCCCATCACCTAACAGCAGTTTTATCAGGCAGCTCCCAGTGGACCTGCTAACACTCCTCTCTGGCCTGTTGTACTTTTTTTTACCCTTCAGATGTATCAAGTCCTTTCTCTTTTTCTTTTTTTTTTTTTTTTACATTTATGAAGAATGCTTAATGTTATAAAAGCTACTTGGATGGTTTTGACATCAGAGTTACAAAACACGTTTTAAAGGGACAGCAATAATCGAAGTGAATGTTTATAATAGTGAGATAACGGGGCAGAGCCATCATTCCTTCACTCCTGCCCCATTTCTCCTAAGCACATACGTTTAGGGTGCTCCTCAGCGGTAGTGTATATAAAGGATGGTCTCCAGAATGAGATTGGCAGCTTTAATTTGTTTGATGTGTGCAATCATAGTCCGTGTTAAATTCAAAATGCTTGTCCAATCAAGGATTCAATATAGAAAAGAGGCAGTAACAAGCATGCTGCATGCTGTAATAAAGAAATCTGTTGATTGAAAACAGTTTGTATATTTTGGAAATGATAGGGAATGTAATTGGTAAGAAAGAAAAGGATAGAGCTTCATAAATAATGGGAAATAGAGCATATTTTTTACTGATGACACTAACTCAATTTAATAACATTTCGGTATGGAATCTTTGTGCACCAGAAAATAAGAAAGATGGGTCCTTTCTTGTTACTCTACATGTCATGATTAATGGGATGACCTTTTTTTTAATTTTTGTTTTCACGGAGAGCAGCTTTCACGGGTTGAATCTTAGGCAACAGTGGGTGATGGGCTCTGTTCTTTGAGAACTTTCAGAGAACATCTTCCCTTTGTGTCCTCATCTGAAAAGACTAGCTGTATATTTCACTTTTTTTTAGTTACAAAGTGCTACATGAATGTATTTTTGTAGTAAAAGAGTTTAGCAACAGAGAAGTGTTCAGGGCAAAACATAATGGTCCTCCAGCCCCTGCTTCACTCCTCCCTGAAGCTACCCTGGTTTAGTGGGCTTCCTTCTAGCAGTTTTAGACATGTATATCTGGATAGAGATTCACATGCAAATCACCTGAGGGGCTATAGTATTAAGAAACTAGATTTTGAGGGGCGCCTGGGTGGCGCAGTCGGTTAAGCGTCCGACTTCAGCCAGGTCACGATCTCGCGGTCCGTGAGTTCGAGCCCCGCGTCGGGCTCTGGGCTGGTGGCTCAGAGCCTGGAGCCTGTTTCCGATTCTGTGTCTCCCTCTCTCTCTGCCCCTCCCCCGTTCATGCTCTGTCTCTCTCTGTCCCCAAAAAAAAAAAAAAAAAAAAAAGAAAGAAACTAGATTTTGAGGGGCGCCTGGGTGGCTCGATCGGTTAAGCGTCCGACTTCGGCTCAGGTCATGATCTCCCGGTCCGTGAGTTTGAGCCCCACATTGGGCTCTGTGCTGACAGCTCAGAGCCTGGAGCCTGCTTCGGATTCTGTGTCTCCTTCTCTCTCTCCCCCGCCTCCACTTGTGCTCTGTTCATTCTCTCTCTCTCCCTCTCTCTCTCTCTCTGTCTCAAAAATAAGTTTAAAAACATTTAAAAAATTAAAAAAAAAAGAAACTGGATCATGTCATTCTAAAGCCCACTTTCTGCACAGATATAAAAGTATACATAGATACAAAGTCACACCCTGGAGGGCTGATAATAGCAGCTTTGCGCCAGAAACATGTGGACACCAGCAGTTGTATCTCAGGTGTGTTAGCAAAGACCCACTTCAGCAAGCTCCACCCGAAGGCACAAGGCTCCCTCTGGGGCTCTTCCACTCAGTTGGCCAGTTTCCTGCATTTCTGTCTAAAGAATAAATTCTTCAACAACCGCAACTTTCCCTCAGGTAAATACCCTTGATAGTACCTTTACCTGTCTCCTCTGACATTTACCTTTTCTCCTTTTTTTTAGTTCCTTTCCCCATTAGTTTAAAATCCTGCATTTAGGGGCATCTCACTGGCTCTTGATCTCCGGGTCATGAGTTCGAGCCCCATGTCAGGTATAGTTTACTTAAAAAAAAATAAAGTTCTACATTTAGACTTGCACTACTAATCTCATTTTATACAAAAATCGAGCTATTCAGAAAGTTCTGACTATAGGGGCGCCTGGGTGGCGCAGTCGGTTAAGCGTCCGACTTCAGCCAGGTCACGATCTCGCGGTCCGGGAGTTCGAGCCCCGCGTCAGGCTCTGGGCTGATGGCTCAGAGCCTGGAGCCTGTTTCCGATTCTGTGTCTCCCTCTCTCTCTGCCCCTCGCCCGTTCATGCTCTGTCTCTCTCTGTCCCAAAAATAAATAAACGTTGAAAAAAAAAATAAGTAAATAAATAAAAAAGAAAGTTCTGACTATAAATTTTCACTATGCCAAATTGGTGGGTGTTCAAAAGGATAGAATACTATCTGACTCATAGAAGAGACTTAGAATATAAGTTATTGATATATGCTATTGCATCACCATTTTAAAAATTGGTAAACAATGTTTCATTACCTTTCCATTAACCATCATGTTGAGGTAGCCAGAATACCCAATTCCTTGCATCCGTTCTAAATAAACTGGACTTTACTACATAAAGAATGAAATTACTAACCAACATTAAAGTGCCACATTTAGCATATATTATCAAATTAAGCATTTGCTATAAGCAGAATCCATTTTCTTGGTAAGCTCTATTTGTGTGGGATTTTATTTCTCCCTTGCCAGACATCTAGCAACATATCCATTTTCTGAATATATTTCTTAAGTTTTTATTTATTTAATCTCTACCCCCATTGCAGGGCTCAAACTCATGACCCCAAAATCAAGAGTCACATGCTCCTCTGACTGAGCCAGCCGGGCACCCCTGTAGCACTTTGATTCCAAGTTCACCAAACTTGCCCTTCTGTCCCAGTTCATCAAACATGTAGTAAACATGTTCTCTCTGCCAGGCCTTCCTTGTTCTAAGAAACAAACACATAGTGTCCTCATTCTCTGAGAATCCATAATCTAATGATGGAGAGGGAGCCTGTGTCCAAGAGGGGTTCTTAATTCTGCCGGAGTGGCGGAATGATTTCTGTTCTGCTTGTTGTGAAACCTTTCCGTGATGAAGAAAGCAAGGCTAGAACATTCTCCAGTCAGGAATGAGAAAACAAGCAGCCACCTGCACCCCAAGCAAGATTCTAATGACACAGTTCACCCCTGCAGGAAGAAGGTGAACCAAAATGCCCTTCTAGTCTACACCGGAAACAGGACTTTCTGAACTTGTTTTGATTTCAGACTCCAGCATTAGGTTTTTTGTTTTGTTTTGTTTTGTTTTGTTTTTTTACCAAATTCTCATACTTGTATATTTAATCGTCCGTATATAGGTAATTTGAAAGCGCACCAATGTATTCTTCCTGTATAACATGTCCTGTGGAACATATACAAAAGGTCAATTCTTAAGTGGATAAGGGTGAGAAACATTATTTTTAAAGTATTTATATGTTACCTTTAATCCAGGCTTTTTCCCAAGAATCTTGTAAAAAAACATTTGAAGGGGCTCCTGGGTGGCTCATTCGGTGAACCGTCCAATTCTTGATTTTGGCTCAGGTCATGATCTCATGGTTTGTGAGTTCGAGCCCCATGTCGGGCTCTGTACTGACAGAGCGAAGCCTGCTTGGGATTGTCTCTCCTTCTGTCTCTCTGCCCCTCCCTGCCCACTTGCTCGCTCGCTCTCTGTCTCTCTCTCTCTCTCTCAAAATAAATAAACATTTGAGAGGTTTAGTTCAAACTAGTTTAACTTAGCTAACGCCACTTCCGTCCCATTGTGGTGAGAGTTGACCAGCCCAGGAGGGTTCCCTGTCAAAGCCTTGCCCACAGGACAGGATTGAGAAGATGGAAAAAAGAGGGTACCTTGAAATCCAAGTTGCTTATGTAGCATCTGAAACTCAGGCCAAGCAAGTGCATCCAGTGTCCGCCCAATAATAAATATTAGTAAATCTTAGAGTCTTTATTTTAGATTTTTGAAAATAAAAATACATAGAAGTGTTAGTCATTCTTCCCATAGCTGATAGAAGACACACATTTGGGGGTGCCATCAGCACACAGACCCATGTGTGCGTAAATTAGTCCCAAAAGATTTCAGATCACCGGTAGCCATCTTGTGAGCTCAAAACATCCTCTCCGATCAGAAGAGCTCAGTGTTGGGGCGCCTGGGTGGCTCAGTCGGTTAAGCGTTCGACTTCAGCTCAGGTCACGATCTCACGGTCCGTGGGTTTGAGCCCCGCGTCGGGCTCTGGGCTGATGATGGCCCAGAGCCTGGAGCCTGCTTCCGATTCTGTGTCTCCCTCTCTCTCTGACCCTCCCCCGTTCATTCTCTGTCTCTGTCTCAAAAATAAATAAATGTTAAAAAAAAATTTTTTTTTAAAAAGAAGAGCTCAGTGTTGAGCCCTGTGCACTGTGTGATGCCCCACCGCTGGGAGGGTCTCCGTGTGCCCTGAACTCTGTGAAGCAGCAGATAACATGTGATGCGCCTGATGCTGTCTCAGTGCTCAGACTGTCAGGCGTGTGGGCCTTGGGGAATTGAAACCAGGGCATCCGTTCTCTTACCTGCTGCTCATCAAAACTGCAAAAGGGTTGTGGCTTGTTATGGTGAACACATGTGCTCAGCCTCTACCCGAGTGTATTCAGGTTGGGTCCAGTCAGATGAGTAGTGAGTGTCGTGCAGCTATTGCCAAGCAACCAGTCATAGCCTGGGCAGGTTTTTAGAGGGCTCTTGCCTCACACTGTCCCCTGGCACCTTTGTCCATCTCTTGAAGTGTCTCTGGCAGTGCTTGCCAGCCTCACTCTGCCAGTTCCCTGGAAGTCCACCCCCTCAACCGGACCTACATCCTTGCAGACGTGCATTTTAGCTGCGTGAGGGCAGACTGGCTGTGTTTACGTTTACGAAATCATGTAAATGCTATCAGTGTAAGTAAATCAATATTTTTATTGCCTTAGACTTTGAATATTATGGCTTAAAGAGTGAAAGAGAGTGTAAGAATGGGTTTGTCTCCTCCAAGTATTACCTCACATCTCTAATAGGTGGACCAAGGTATTATTCAGGATTTGAAAGGTAAGAGGAAGGATTTCTTGAGAAAAAGAAATCTTTCATGAAAGCAACTTTTAAAGTTGGTAGAATCCAAAAGTATGCTTAAGACAAAATATTCGGAAGAACTTAGGGGGAATTATGAGCTGGTGTTGTATCTACAGCAAGACTTCTGACGTTGATGAGTTTTCTGACTTGGCAAAGTACTGTTCCAAGCCCGTCGCCTGCGGTTCCCTCCATCGCCCTGCCCAGGTGTTTTCCTTTCCTCACCTCTTTCCCCCAGCCCTCCTGCCTCTTTGTGAGCACCTGCTCTTGTTGGACCACCTCCATACCTGGAGTTTTTGTTTAGGTCTCTTAGATGTATCAGAAAGCATCCTGAGCTGAAAGAGGATCCAGAGACTCTCAGAGACGAGGGCCAGGAAGGCGACTGATCCAGAGCCTGGCCTCGTCCCCGCCTCCCATCTGCACATCAGCTCGTTCCCTTCCCTCTCCCGAGTTAGAGGGTGTTTCTCTGCTCCGGGCACACTGGACAGAGTTTGCTCACTGTGGTTCCCAAACCTGAACTGAAATAGGACCTATTCCTCATTTTCTGTCTCAATTCTGAGTCCCTGGGAAAGGCGCTCTGACCCAGCCGGCAGCTTTACCTTGTACAGAATAATTACTAGGGGCTTACTGTGGCCGCAGAAGGAGACCAACATCCCAGGGGTGGTTTTCCACAGACCTGGCTGCCACAGCTTTACAGATTACTGTGCCTGTCTCACCAAGGTCTGCATAAAGCCTGTGCCCACCTTTCTCTGACAAGACGAGAGAGCTTTTTAAATAACTTTTCCTGAGAAGGCAAGGAGTCTATTAAAGGAAGCAGGCTCACGGGGTGAACCCTGCTTTCATCCACATCTAGCTTGCCTTTTGACAGTTAGCCAGCATAGTTGACGGGACGTGCGGTTCCTCATCCTTTTTCCTTCCATCACCCACTTCTGGCTGGGATATCAGAGAAGCGACCCTAGACAAAGAAACTTAGACTTGGCCTGAGGAAGATGTGGGTAAGGGGTACTTAGGGGGCTGGTGAAGGCTGTGATCGTATTAAGAAACTTCTTCCAGATTTTATGTCTGCATCTGACCCTTCCAGGCTGACGCTGCTGGCCTCAGGCTGTGTCCACTGTACAACAGCTCCTCAGTGTTGTATCTTGCCTTTGCCATGGCACGACTGGAGGGTCCTCCGTTCTCCCAGGCTTCGAGTACAGAGCGTACAGTCACCTGTTCCCTCTCCAGCTTCTTCCATTTACCTGAGAAATAGTCATTCACCAAATACAAACGTGTGCTTTCCCCTCTGGTTATTCTGAATTGGCTTCTCCATGATCTCCCCACGGTTGGGAATCCTCCCTGGGAACCACCTTCTTTCTTTGGTGACATCTGCACTGTGTTGGCTACTGTCACTGACCCAAAGCAAACCCACATATTCAGTTTTCCTCCTCAGACCTGCCCACCCATTGTCCCCTCCCAACTAGATTACCGTTCCTTCTTCTTGGGGATGCCTCCAGTTGCCGGCCCATTTTTGGATCAGGGGTGTCATGTATTTGGTGTCTGAACTTCCTGGCCCTATATTCCCTTGAGTATCTTACTGTTGATCATCATTCAGGTTTTCTTTTTTCCCCATGAAATCCCCATCCACCCAAGACAGCATTTCACTCTTTTAAAAACTAGTCACTTAATTGAATGACAGGAAAAATTCTCACCCCAAGAAGGAATTCTGCTCTTTATTGGGCACATGTGAAGATTGAGCCTCAGACAGTGGTTCCAAACCAGGGGTAATTTGGCCCTCCCAGGGAACATTAGGCAAAATCTGGAGACATACTTGATTGTCACGCCCTGGGGGGCATGTTACTGGCATCTAGTGGGCAGAGGTCAGGGATGCTGGTGAACACAGCACAGCCTCGCAACAAGGAATTACTGGCCCGCTGTGTCAGTACGTTAAGAAACCCTAACTGGGGGCTAGTGAAGCCGATGTGGGAGGGTAAGCTGGTGAGGGGGAGGGCCTGGGGGCACTGTGCTAAATACTGATGAAACTCTAGATAGTATTTTGTCAGCTCAAGGGTCACTAGGAGAAGCAAATGTGATGATGATTTTCTGGCCCTGAGGAAAGCAGCCCCAGTCTTAGGGTCACTAATTTTCTAGAAAGGCAGCTGTGTCATTTGCTATGGAACAGTGGTTTTCATGCTTCTGCTCTGGGGATTCCTTACTTTTACATTCTTAAAGTACTGAGGGCCCTAAATTCATTTTAAAGTAACAATAATAAATTCATTACATATTAACACAGAAACCCATTTTATGAAAATAACTGCATTTTCAAAAAAAAAAAAAGATTATGAGGAGAGCATGTTAAATGTTTGCACATCGTTTTATTTATTTTCTTTATTTTTTTAATGTTTATTTATTTTTGAGAGAGCACGAGCGGGGGAGGGGCAGAGAGCGAGGGAGACACACAATCCCAAGTAGGCTCCAGGCTCTGAACTGTCAGCACAAAGCCCCGCGCAGGGCTCAAATTCACGGACCAGACTTCAAGATCATGACCTGAGCCGAAGTTGGACGCCCAGCTGAGTGAGCCACCGAGGCGCCCCTGCGCGTCGTTTTAATGGCTGCCTTAATAGAAGGCAGCTTATTTTGCATATCTGCTTCTGCATTTAGTCTGTGTCGACATCACACGTCACGTAGCCTCTGGAAACCCTGCTGAAGACTCAGGGAGAGTTAGAGTGAAAAAGACAAATTATGTAAATTACATCTTTATAAAAGTTTCAAAAAGTTTTGATTTTGGGGGCCCCTGAAAGAGGCTCAAGTTCCCACTCAGGGGACCCTGACTCATGGTTTTAAAGAACAGCTGCTCTATAACTCAGGGGTCAGTGAACCTGAATGGGAAGAAAGTTATGCATCTTTATTTTGCCCCACCTCTAACTGGAAGTTAGCGCCCCCTTCACTTATGGACAGAGGCCTCAAACTACAATGGTACTAGTTAGTATCTCTGATTTTGTCACCAATAGAGGTCAGAGGTATTTTCTGGTCACATCACAGTTCTTGCAGGTTTCTCAGATATTACTTTTCATCAGTGCTTGGAAATTGCAGTCGCTACAGTGCCAGACCTGGTCATTTAGCGCCCTCAAAGGAAAGCACATGTAGTACTATACCACAAATATGTCCTTTGAGTATTTTCATAAATGTATTTCACTCTAATTGCTTTCCTTTGTAATCCTGTGTATTTTATTTTACCTATTTAAAAACATTCTGAAAAAAATAACAATTAAAATTAAAACCTTCTGAGAAGGGGCCCATGGGCTTCAGTAGAGTGCCAAAGAGGTCGTCCGTACAAAAATCTTTCAGAGGCCCTGCTCTAGAAAGTTACAGAGCCAGAACAGTGTCACTAGGCCATTTGGGGGGATCATTCTGGCCCCAAAGCAAGCCAAAATGGGGAAGCGTTCCAAGAAAGCAAGTTCCTGTGCCATGTCGTTGGCCTGTATCCTGCCCGCAGCCACAGCTTCGGGTCATCACACTACACAGTGCTCAAAGTGCACACCGTCAGTTTTCCAGAGAGTTCAGCACCTTGTAATGTATATTTGAGAAAGGTTGCCATAATTCACATGATAAACTCTGGTCTTCTCAGCAAACTCAGCTGCCCCAAGGGTTCTAGATAGCCAAGGCTTTCCTCATTACAAGTTAATAAAGCTTCCTCAGTATTCCTAGGCGGGCACAGAAAGAAGCTAAAATGATTGCTTCTGAGAAGGGACACGGAGTGGATGGGAGACTTTTTGTTGATTGGTTAACTCTTTAATTGTAGCGGTTATATGTGCACATAATTTGATGTATCTAAAGTTCAATATAGCTGGTTAGAAAAAGCTGTCCCCTTTCCCATCCTGCTCCCATCCTGCAGACCTCAAAAGCACCCACTTGTAACTCGTTCCACGACTATTTCTAGTATTACGTCCTTATCTCTGAACAGCAGGCACAGAGTGCATTATCTGCTCATTTTCTACAGTGGACACTGAGGGCCTGGCGCCCTGCTCCCACCCCCAGCACCACACATGCACCGTTTCCGCCCCCGCCCCCCCCCCCCCCCCCCCCGGGGCTCAGGAGGCAGTTAGATCACGCTTCTGGCTGGCCGGTGGTCAATATTTATATATACCATCTCTTCCCCTGGTTATCTAAACCTGCTCTTCTTCCAGTTCAAACATACCTGGTATTCTGGGCTCAGGGCCCCATGGCCTGGCGCACAGTTGTTATGCTGGGGGGCTCCCCCTTGTCTCCCCCCAAAGTCCTCGTGTCCTGGATTCTCCGGCTTTGTTTATTGTTCCTCTCTTGGGGAGAGGTAGAGCACCTCTTTTCCAAGTGGCTTCCTGGAAAAGGTTCTGTGGCAGATGAAGTGTCGGAGACCTTGCTCCTCTTAAAATGTCCTTAATCTACCCTCAGACCTAAGCACTAGTTACAGCATTCTAGACTGAAACTCCCGTCTTTCATATTTTGGAAACATTGTTCTGTCTTTTTTGAAAGCTTATCTGATTCCTAACCCTTTCTATTTGTGATCTTCTTCAGTGGCTTGTTCCTTTTCCCAAACTTAAAGGCTCTCTTTTGCACCTGCCACGTACACATTCACAGTAGAGCCATCTTTTCCAGTCGAGCCCTCCAGTTCCGAGAAGTATTTCTTGAACACTAAGCACAAACTGAGAAATTTTTTTTTTTTGAGAAATAGTTTTTGAGCACTAAATACCAGATGCTATCGTAAGCATGTTCTGTGTTTTAATTATTTAATTCTTACAACCTTATAAAGTAAGTGCTATTGTTATCCGTATGTTACAGATGAGATGGAGGTACAGAGAGGTTAAGAAACCTGGTCAGGGTAACACAGCAAGTTGACGGCAGCTAGGATTCTAATCCAAATAGTAGCTCTAAAGCACATTTTAAAACTAACTCCCTTGGGCACAATGCCAGTGGTTTGTAAATTGTGTATAGAACTGAGTCTCCATCTTTGTTACAGATGTCCCCAAATTCTTTAATGGACCAGTTGTCTTAATTTCACCAACTTCTATTATAGCTCTTTTTTTCCATATAAATGTCATTAGATTATGTAGGAATTTTTTTTTTTTTTTTTTTTACTGTTTACATCAAATAAAATGTCATTAGCAAAGAACTGGTTGGTATTAAGATAATTGCCTAAAACTTGATTTTCATTACATGGAAAGAATGTAAATCGGCCACGCACCCTAAGATAGTATTCGAGAATGAAAGGGATAAAGCATCAGTATTCCTCTTTGCCCCTTCGGTAATAATGGGAGAGTTTTGAAATCGTGGAAGTTTACATAAGCGTTTTAGAGGAATTTGATTTTCTTTACAGGGCAATCATCTTCATTTTTATAAAACTGACATCACTGTAAAACTGTTTTTACCTCAGGTTAAAATTTGCCTGACCTATTCTGTTGCCGACTTGAGTCATACCAGGTCACTGAAACCCAAAATAAGTATGTTCTAAGTATTGGGTAACCATTATAACCTATTTAGAGCCAAGATCCACGTAAGCCACGTTGACTTCTTTCCTCCATCACCGAGATAGCGGACATGTTCATCAATAATGTCCTGATGTGCTCATTAGATCTCCACAGAAGGAGGGGTGCCAGCAAGATGTACAGAAGTAAATTCAGTGGAATCTCAACGGTCAAGAGTTAGGACTATTGTTCTATATGTCAGCCCCTGCACTGGTAACATTATTTTTTCCACTAATGTATTTTGTGATTTGATTTGGCCCGCGGTTTGCCTGAATGCAGGCAATTACACTTGTATTAAGGGTTCTGCTGTCTAGTTTTTCTCCATGCTGAGGGATGTCAGAAGGCGAGTATTCTGCGTCTAAAGGAAACATGAAAAATAAAAATGGAAACACCTGAAGAATGCCTTTACTTACATTAATCAAGGGGCAGCTGCTGCTCTCGGTGATGACGGCCTGCTCTGTGCTTAGCTGAGCAGGGCCCCGTGGGCCTCAGAGCAGGAATTAAGTCAGGCTGTGAGGGATGCTGCCTGTGTTCAGAGGGAAAGACCTTGTCACGAGTACAGTGTACCGGCTCGGGTTAAATCAGAAGGGAGATTTTGTCCCTTCAGTTTGGGGTGGTGGAAATTACCTATATATCACTAATATCTGTGCAGTATGGAAGAGATTTGGACCCTGTATTTTCCCCTATCTTCCCCTTGTAGGATGGTGATTTTCCTTTAAGGACTTGGGTTTCTCTGTGTATCCACTAATAAATGGCCAGAGAAAGAGTCACCAATTAAAATCATTTTATGGTAAGTGTCCGTGTCTTTTCAACCAGATGCTTCTCTTTGTAGAACTAAGTCAGGAAAATGATTCAGGTGAAGTCTATGCATTTTGATGTTAACGGATTCCACTCTTACGGAGAGACAACCAGTTAACAGCATGAAATGAGGGTGGTGATGGTTTTCGAAATGAAATAATGTTTGATGTAACTTCGAGCTTTCTCTGAACTTTGGCCAGACTGTAGGAAAGGTAGGCGGCGGGGAGCAGCTCTGTCAAGCACAGAATTACACACGGGGGAAAAAATTAATCTAAATACTGAGGGAGAAGCCTGTGTTCTCTTGCATGATATTTAGCAGCAAGAGCAAGGAGAGGGATGTTTCTTTCTTTGTGTAATGTGCTGTAGTTACAATAAACACAAGATTTCCAAATCTCAGAGGACTCTCTTGACAGTTGCTTGATAACAGCTTTTTTCATTCCATAGTTTTGACAGTTCGTGTGTGTTGCCATATCTAGTGTAAACTAAAACATCACTGTCATTCTGTTTTTCTTTTGTATGTGGCTTCTCTTTTTTTTCATCTTTAGGATAATGAAAAAGATGGGCTTTTCACTCGTAGACTAGAGGAAGGCAAGTTGTGTGTGGAGATTAGCATGTGTTTATGAGTTTTGAAAGATTCAAGTTGACAGCCGAACACTGCTTTAAATAATTTTCTTCTCCATATTGCTTCAGGAAAAGTATAAGTGGGATGTGTAAGTTTTCTCTTAATCTTTTGATAAATAGCAAATCTGAGGCATCTGTGTGGGTACCTATATTATTTATCTGTGGTTATTGAAAAGCACCGAATACAATGAACGTCCCTAGCGCTCCAGGCTGTGCAGCCTTTGAGAAATGGGAAGCGTCCCATTCCTCGTCATTAACACCGTGGTGCCCTGTTTCCCCCCTGGTGCTTTTCGGTCCCCAAGGATGCTTCCCATCATCTGCTGGATCGCCGTCCCACCCACTTCTGCCAAGTTCATAGCTAAGTGACGTCATCGGACTGTTTCAGAAACAACAGGGTACCGCCGCCGTCATTTATTCATCTGGTCTTTGTTTTTCTAGAGTCACTCTAGAAACTGAATTGCACCGGCAGGCACTGTTTTTGAGGCTGCAGGGAAGATGACAGGCCGGGAGCACAGGGCAGGGTCACGGCAGTCTTGACTCCTCAGGTGGAAACTCTCAACTTTTGCACAGGCCAGAAGGGGTCCTGTGGAATTTATCCTGGGAGACCTTCCCTCCTCCAGTCTCCATCACCTTTGATTTACAGAAATCTCAGTGAGGTTATTTTGCCCTCAAACCAAATTTGCTGTCGCGTAGCACAGCTCCCAATGCCGTCATCTGGCATGTTACAGACAAATTCCAATTACTTTTCTACTTCGAGCTATTGTTAAACACTACAAGCTAGCTGACAGTAAAATTATAAATACAGGTGTTGTCACACTACACTATAATCAGAATTTTAATTTGAATTTTCATTTGGAAAGCCTTTTTTTTTACATGAAAATGGGAATAGAATTAGTTTTATTGACAGTAAAAAGACATTTTGAAAGCTTCCTAAATCATTACCTGTATTTAGCAGGAGGAAAAATTGTATATGTCCATGTAAAAAGAAGAGTTTTATTATCACATATTTACTCATTATATTTGGTGGTAAATAAAACGGGGAAGACGTGTTTGACAAATGATTGATGGAACTCGCTGGGTTTTTGCTTCATCAGAACAATAGACAGACATAAATATATATTTTGCTTTTGTTTTGCTCTGCTATTACCAATGCAGACCTGTAGACGAAATCTTCTTCTAGCAAATTAAGTACAGCCTGTTGGGAGTCTGCATGCAATGCTCAACTTTTTTATTTGGCAATTTTCTCTTCTTATCCAGATTCATCATCCATGGTGCTTCCCCCCCCCCCCCCCCCCCCCCTTGCGCGGTGGTTGGAGTGGGTTCCCTTCTCAAGTCCCTTTTTTTCCCTCGAGGCATTTAGTGTCGTGTCTGCCAGATTTCAGTGATGAGCAGCGAATTGCTTTTAAAGTGGGCATTATGCCAGTTCAGCAGCACAATGGAAAACCAATCTTCCCCCATTCTACTTTTGATGCTGTTATTGTAGCATTTTCCATAACTGCTGCCACAAAAAAAGGGGGGGGGGGAGAGATGTGCTCAATTGCTACCAGTTAGTCAAGTTAAATCCAGAGTAGCATTAAAATTACTCTGAAAACTGTTTGTCAGAGGTCATGTGCCGTCTGTGGCTGCTGCACGTAGGAGACATGTTCTGTTCTGGTGGCTTTTTTCCCTTTATTATTACCGTCACTGACCAGCTCTCTAAATAGCCCTTCACTACCTGTTTACTTATTGTCTTCACCTCCCTGTTGAAAAAATGTGTCAAACAGAAATGTTGAAAAGTTTCTTTAAAGTGCTGGAAATAGCAGGAGAGTGAGTTGTTCAGGGTGCTAGAGTTTGTACAGTGTGAAAGCACAAGAAAGTGGGGGAGCGCGAGAACATAATTCTCTGGTTTCTATAGCAAGATTACTGTTTTCTTCTTTTTAGCTTCACGTTTCAACCGCTGGGTTCACTGTTCTACTTTTTTTAATAGCACAAATGGAATTTATCCTCTCTCCATCTCAAGTCCCCCCTCCCCTGGCTTTGCTCGTGAATGAAAGCGACTCCTACTATGGCTGCAGGCCAGATGGCAGCTGTATATGTTGGATTGGATGCTTTTGGAGTGCGCCATATTTTTAAAATCAGGGCCAATAGATGGACTATTTTGAGAGTGGCAGTAACACTGCAAGCCTGCCCCATTTCCTAAGAATTTATTTGCACTTTTAAAATGACATAAATATCCTATAATCTGTGCTTAAAATAATCGAGTTGTGATCTCTTAGGTGTATTGCGCTAATAATAAAAGCAAGTCGGATTTCTGGGATGCCTTTCTTCTAAAGACTGTGGGCTTATTTAACCGTGTGCTATCGCTACAGGATTTTTTCTCTTTCCGTTAATCCTATCCATAATTTCACTGGACTCTCAGCCTTATGAAGGCAGGCATTTTTGTCCATCTTGTTCACTCCTGTGGCCCCAGGGCTTAGAACATTATCTGGCACGTAGTAGGCGCTTGGTAAATATTTTGTGGAATGAGTTAATAAATAATTTGTGCTTCTCTTGTGGTTTCATGGAGTTGTACCCTGTTTACTTATTTATATATTTTTTAATCCAGCTGGAATGCCAAACTGTGGTCCTAAAGCACAGCCATCATAGTAATTTACCTGTTGATTCTTTAATTCACCCCACCCTATCGCAAGTTGTACTTGACACCCGGTGGGTACTCAGTAGATGTTTGTTGGATGAACAAGTGGAAGAAGTCTGCACAAAGGTTATTTGCCAATAAGGGATGTAGCCATTTGGTGGTAGATAAGGGGGTAGTTTAGTGTGTCCCACCATGAGTATTCATAAAGAGTCTACGAATTCTCAGTCTTAGGTTGGTCCAGAGGTCTTTCCCAAAGATTACGTTGGTCTGGGCTTACGTTCACGCATATTTCGGATCTATGTTCTCCTTCAGTTTCTAGTTTGAGAGCATTTGAATTTCTCCTAAAGCAGGAGAGGAAAGACTCCAGTAAGGCTGCAGTCAGTATTCATAACCAGCCCACTCGCCAGTGCCGTCTCCATGAATCCATTGCACGCTCTCCAGAGTGAGTGGTCCTGTCTCAACATGGGAAGGAGGCCGCCACCCATGGTGGGAGGTATGCATGATAGCAGGTAGACCTCCCTCGGCACCGTTCGCCTGTCACGTGGAATCGTGGTAAGGCATTCTATTATTCTGCTCTGTCCTTCACTACCTGCCTCCCCCAGAACGCTCCGCTTCCATCTGCGAAGTGAGGGAAATGCAGGCCCGGAGGCTGCTTACCAAGGTCAGAGGCTTCAGAGAATTCAGTGACTTAATCAAGAACTGTACCGCGTAAAGAGACATACTGCTTTCCCTTTTAATCATTGAGTTGTAAATGTGACATAGCTTTAAATGGATAGCAACAATTTGCAAATCAGTAAGACCCATTTTGTAATTAACTTTGGACTAAGCATTAAAAAGTATACATTGAGGATTATCATAGTAAAAATGCAGAGCAGTGTGGGGATTCTTTCTTGGCGGCTAAAAGTGTGCATATTAAACATACAGAAATGGAGGTAGTGGGTTTCTCTGGCTACTAACAGATTATCTCAAAAGAATGCCTTGTTAGAAACCTTTTTTTTTTAAGAGATTTTATTTTGTAAGTAATCTCTCCACCAAATGTGGAGTTCGAATTCACAACTGCTAGATCAAGAGTCACACACTCTTCCAACTGAGCCAGCCAGATGCCCCAGAAGCCTTTTTTGTTTTAAGTAGCAGATAAAAGAATATTAAGGTATACCATAAGGATTATGTGTTTGAGAGGAACCTGGAATGTACAATAAGATGTTCTCTGATGTGCTCATTCCATCTCTTCTCCAATACTATTTGACCTTCATCCGAGAAAAGCCAAAGAACATACTGAAAGAAGGATTCTGATTTTAATTAGAGCAAATTTAAACATCTGTAAAGTAGAACATTTTGCCTTACATGTCCTAGCATCAACATTTTACACAGGGGGAAAAACGAGGATGTTCACTGTAGCATCCTGCATCAGCATTTGTTCAAGTTCCAAGGATACTGAGTTGCCCGGGCCAACTGTGGAAACTCTTACATAAGAGTACTGTGAGGAGAACTTGTGCCTTTATTATTTTTTTAAATGTTTATTTATTTTTGAGAGAGACAGAGACAGAGCACGAGTGGGGGAGGGGCAGAGAGAGAGGGAGACACAGAATCCAGAAAAGGCTCCAGGCTCTGAGCTGTCTGCACACAGCCCGACGCAGGGCTCGAACTCACCAACCGTGAGAACATGGCCTGAGCCGAAGTCGGACGCTCAACCAACTGAGCCACTCAAGCGCACCCCCCTTTTCTTTTTTTTTTTTTTAATGTTTGAATTTGTGCCTTTAAAAACAAAAAATAACTCATGCAGGCTGGGGAGTAGTAGAATAAGAGTTTCTCTTCGTGTCCCTCCACCAAGAGCATTTAGAGAAAAGAACATGAAGTAGATGTGTGACCTTGCAAAAAGCCTCCTGGTCTGTTTTCCTCGTGGGTATAGTGTCTCTTCTGTTTAACTTACAGGGTTATTGTTAGGATGAAACAATAGGATGTGTACCTTTGTAACCCTCTCTATAATAGGAATTGGCTAATGTTTTTCTATCAGAGGTCAGATCACGAATATTTTCAGCTTTGAGCCCAAGATGGGCTCCACTGCCACTGTGCACCTTCCCCATTGTAGCTAGAGACGATGCAGTAACAAATGGGCATGGCTGTGTTCCAGTAAAACTTTATTGACTCAAACAAGGGGCATCGGGGGTTTGGCCTAAGGTCCTAGTTTGCTAACCTTTGACCTATAATAATGAAAGGTATAAAACATAACATACCACATATTTGCTTATTGTTCTGAGTAAATAGCCCACCATCTCGGAATCAGCCTGTGAGGTCACTGTTTTCCTGTCATCGTAAGGAGAAAGGCTAAAGGGACAATCTGTTTCAAGAGAAAGTCATCTTCAGTAGGTTTTGGTCCAGGCTTCCAAAAGTTTTACAGATTCTGCAGAGAGAGTTTCATTCCATTCAGCTTATATTTATCGATGGCTTCATTTAGGCCACCTAGTCTCACGAGCCTCCAGCCTTTTCTTTAAGAAAGTGTTCCTTCCTTAGGACAGTTGGTTTCTACAGAGCCTTGATGTTACTTGTGGTAGAGAAAAGATTCCGGTATTAAAATAGCTAAGTAGGGGGTGCCTGGGGGGGCTCAGTCAGTTAGGCATCTGACTCTTGGTTTCAGCTCAGGTCATAATCTCAGGGTTTGTGAAATTGAGCCCCATGTTGGGCTCTGCTCTGACTGCACGGAGCCTGCTTGGGATTCATTCATTCATATTCTCTCTCTCTCTCTCTCTCTCTCAAAATAAGTAAATGTTAAAATACACACACACACACACACACACACACACTCACATAAAGTAGCTAAGTAGGGTGCAGAGCTGTCACCCCTTACCTCCCCTGGACAGTCCTGGAGTCTTTGGAAGAGTTGACAAAGAGGGACAGTGGCTATCTTGGTGATTAACCAGGTAAGGTTTCAAGGTATATGGTCAGTTCTTTTGAAACTGCTGGAGAATCCTACTTAAAGAGTGTCACTGATACATTCTGGAATTAGGAATGCCCCACAGTCTTCGAGTTTCCAAGAGACAAAATCACATTAGCTTAATGGAAGAACTCATCCCAGAAGGAGTACAGGGTATCAGTTCATAGAAGTTAAGAAGGTAAAGGTTATTAATCCTGATACCCTTAAAACACTGGTTTATTTCAGACTTCATAGTTGGTTTGTAGGTGGCTGGACTTCTTTAATATTTATACTGTATCTGATGAGTCAGAAATACAAAACCACATCCATTTTACATAAACATTAAATCCGGAGCAGCTGAAAAATGTATCTGGTACAGAATTTGCCTTCGTGTATTTTCCTTGGGTGTAATGAGTTTGATGGTAAGCAGTCATTTAAGTCTGCCTTTGACTCTCTCTGCTTTCTCTCAGATTTCTTAAGGTCTTAGATTTCTCCCATCTCTTAGACATTCCACACTGAATCTGTGAGCTTTTTGTAATATATATGCCAATCAGTTGACAATTAACCAATTTATTCATGTTTTCCTGTATTCCTGCCATTTATCCAGGGCAGTGGCCCTCTGCTAGGCAGTTTCTAAGATGGCACCCAGTGCTCCCTGCCTGTTGGCACTCACTCTTGTGCGGTATTCCTCTTCCCTTGAGTGTGGGCTGGATTGAGTGACAAAAGGGGTAGGATGTTACTTCCGAGATTAGGTTACAAAGGATTGCGACTTCTGTTCTGAGTGCATTCGCTTGCTTTCTTGCTCACTCACTCTGCTGGAAACCAGCTGCCATGTTATGAACTGTCCTGGAGGCATTCTGCATGGTGAAGAATCGAGGCCTCAGTCCAACAACCTGAGAGGAATGTATAGTCACATATTATACAAATATGTTGCCAGAATACCTGTTTGGTTTGGATTAATCAAAAATGCTCACGTTTTTCCCTCCTCAAAGGATGTAACTAACCGTCTTGGGTAGGACATCTGTAGATGCCTACAAGTTGAGAGGGAATGGACACTACCCATGAACAAAGATGGAACCCAGGAAATGCCAAGAACTCTTGGAGTAGTCGTGGGTAGCTGCATCCATCCCCATTGTGCAGAAGGGAAAGAGTGTTAGAGGCAGCTTGCTTTAACGTCAGGATCTAGGAGGGCATGGCCTGTTTTCT